>NC_135954.1:14689813-14941840 GCF_053455715.1 Rhinoraja longicauda
CTTAACATTGCCGGCGCAGCTCGGGCCGCGGGACGTTTCAGTGCCCGGTGCGGCTCGGCCGCTGGACTTAACAATCGCCCGGTGTGGCCGCGGGACGTTTCAGTGCCCGGTGCGGCTCGGCCGCGGGACGTTTCAATGCCCGGTGCGGCTTGGCCGCTGGACTTAACATCGCCCGGTGTGGCCGCGGGACGTTTCAGTGCCCGGTGCGGCTTGGCCGCTGGACTTAACATCGTCAGCGCTGTTCGGCCGCGGGACGTTTCAGTGCCCGGTGCGGCTCGGCCATTGGACTTAACATCGCCCGGTGTGGCCGCGGGACGTTTCGGTGCCCGGGGCGGCTCGGCCGGGGGGCCTTCCATCCCCTTGCGGGGGCTGTGCGTGTCGTTTGCCTCGGTAGGGGTCGAGCTGCCTGTCCGTGGGTGCGGGGGGAAGAGAGGGGAAGTTTTGTTGCCTCCATCACAGTGAGGGGGTGTTTGGAGTCACTGTGATGGATGTTTGTGTTGGGGTCGGGGTGTCCTGTGTTCTTTTCTTTTTTGCTGTATTTTGTGTGACTGCTGAAATTTCGCTCGGTGTTGTGCCGAGTGACAATAAAGTGTTGTTATGTTATGTTATGTTATCCAGCTCTCTCTTGAAAGCATCCAACGAACTGGCCTCCACTGTCTTCTGAGGCAGAGAATTCCACACCTTCACCACTCTCTGACTGAAAAAGTTCTTCCTCATCTCCGTTCTAAATGGCCTACCCCTTATTCTTAAACTGTGGCCCCTTGTTCTGGACTCCCCCAACATTGGGAACATGTTTCCTGCCTCTAATGTGTCCAATCCCCTAATTATCTTATATGTTTCAATAAGATCCCCCCTCATCCTTCTAAATTCCAGTGTATACAAGCCCAATCGCTCCAGCCTTTCAACATACGACAGTCCCGCCATTCCGGGAATTAACCTAGTGAACCTACGCTGCACGCCCCCCATAGCAAGAATATCCTTCCTCAAATTTGGAGACCAAAACTGCACACAGTACTCCAGGTGCGGTCTCACCAGGGCCCGGTACAACTGTAGAAGGACCTCTTTGCTCCTATACTCAACTCCTCTTGTTATGAAGGCCAACATTCCATTGGCTTTCTTCACTGACTGCTGTACCTGCATGCTTCCTTTCATTGACTGATGCACTAGGACACCCAGATCTCGTTGAACTCCCACTCCTCCTAACTTGACACCATTCAGATAATAATCTGCCTTTCTATTCTTACTTCCAAAGTGAATAACCTCACACTTATCTACATTAAACTGCATCTGCCATGTATCCGCCCACTCACACAACCTGTCCACGTCACCCTGCAGCCTTATTGCATCTTCCTCACAATTCACACTACCCCCCAGCTTAGTATCAAATTAAATGATTGCAGTTCAGTCACATCACTTATTTATAATTTAGGGGAGTCACTAAAATCAAGTTGAGTCGCTAAAACAGAAAGTTGTGAATCTGTGGAATTCTCTGCCTCAGAAGGCAGTGGAGCCCAATTCTCTGAATGCATTCAAGAGAGAGCTAGATAGAGCTCTTAAGGATAGCGGAGTCAGGGGGTATGGGGAGAAGGCAGGAACGGGGTACTGATTGAGAATGATCAGCCACGATCACATTGAATGGCGGTGCTGGCTCGAAGGGCCGAATGGCCTACTCCTGCACCTATTGTCTAACCTGTATGAAGCATGCATTTAGTTAACAGTAACAACTACTGAAAATGAATTATAGTTAATTTTCTAACCAAGGGGTCCATCTAGATCTAAGCTGTAGGGCATTGACATCTATTTTGAAGCTGATTAACAATACTTACCTGCAATGTCATTGCAAAGGAAAGGGTTTTTTTCTCTTATTTACTCCATATGCAAAACTTTCTGCACTTGGTGTAATAGGCACATACAGATGAATACATTTAAAATAATCGCCAATCAAAAAATATGCGCTGGTGTTGCAAGATGTAACCCCTTCTCCCATGCCCAACATTCAAATTTCATGATCACAACTTCACTATCCTAGCACTAATGACTCCACTGTTCATTTCCTTATCAAATTTTCATGACATGTGATCAAAATAGATGCCAGTGAATGTATTTTAAAACCATACCTGCAACTCGTCTGTATAACGTGTTATCACCTGGCCAACAGCCAACAATGGACCGTTTCCTTTAGTATTGTTACTTCTTTTCATTTCTTTCATTCATTTGTTCTATATCTTTCTACATCATTTCTTGCTTCCATTTTCCCTGACTCTCAGTCTGAAGAAGGGTCTCGACTTGAAACGTCACCTATCTCTTTTCTCCAGAGTTGTTGCCCGGACCCACTGAGTTACTCCAGTTTTATGTGTCTGACTTCTAAAGGAGGGTTTATTTCTGCCTGCAACCAGTAGAGCAAGTGCAGCAAACGATTTGCGGAGATTTTGTGACCCGTGACTTGAGCATGATAGAGAGTGGGCTCCCTGATTTTCCCACATTGCGTTGATATGTTGATGAAATGTGTTGTTTGGATGAGGTGGAGGAGACTGTTTATCCAGACTGGACCCAGTGAGTTCTCCAAGACTAAAGTCTAGTGCTGGTTAGAGAAGGTCTCACTTGAGGCCAAAGGGTGGTGGGTGTATGGAATGAGATGCCAGAGGAGGTAGTTGAGGCAGGGACTATCATAACATTTAAGAAACAGTTTAACAGGTACATGGACAGGGGCTGTTGGATGGGCCTGTTTCCACACTATATCACTCTATGACTGTATGATAGGACAGGTTTGGAGGGATATGGGCCAAACGCAGGCAGGTGGGACTAGTGTAGCTGGGACTTGTTGGCCAGTGTGGGCAAGTTGGGCTGAGGGGCCTGTTTCCACACTGTATCACTCTATGACTGTATGACAGGACAGGTTTGGAGGGATATGGGCCAAATGCAGGCAGGTGGGACTAGTGTGGCTGGGACATGTTGGCCAGTGTGGGCAAGTTGGGCTGAGGGGCCTGTTTCCGCACAGTATCACTCTATGACTCTATGAATGAAGCACTTGGGACAAAGTGATCCTTTCTTCCTATAACTGCATAACCAGTGTCACGCACTCCTCATCACTCAGCTATCAACAATCTTGATCAGTCAGGACAAGTGTCTAAACATTTATATGTCCTCATCGTGTTTTTGCGCACTTACCGCTGTTCCGAGTTTCACACTCACAGCTCATATCTTTCCCACACTGCCAGCGAATCAATCATCACGGCCTCATCACTCAGCCATGTTGCAAGGCACTCACTGACACGTTTCTCTCTCTTTGGCAGAGAAAGACATTGCAGAACCAAGGGCCAGCAGCGGGACACCGAGCGACAAGCACAAACACATCGATCCGCGGGTCTGAAGGGGCGAGTGCTGTTGATTAATGTCGCCGCTGTCATCGTGTCTCTGGCCCGTGGTGGCACAAGAAAACAGAATTGATAGCAGACGGACACAAAATGCTGGAGTAACTCAGCGGGACAGGCAGCATCTCTGGAGAGAAGGAATGGGTGGAGTTTCGAGACGTGACCCTTCTTCAGGCTGAAGGTCGCGGGAAAGGAAAACGAGAGATATAGACGATGATGTAGAGAGATATAGAACAAATGAATGAAAGATGTGCAAAAATGTAACAATGATACAGGCCATAAATAAATAAATCTTAATGCCTAATTTATTGCTTCCCTCTTATCTCACAATCTTAAATTTACTATCTCCTCACCATTCTGATAGCAAAGACCTTGCAGCCGCTCGTCAGGCAGTGTCGAAGCAATGACGGAACAGCACCATTACTCAGTCTGAAGAAGGGTCTCGACCCGAAACCTCACCCATTCCTTCTCTCCTGAGATGCTGCCTGACCCGCTGAGTTACTCCAGCATTTTGTGAATAAGGACCATTACTTGACATAGGTTCAAGGTGAAGGGGAACAGATTTAATAAGAAATCTGAGAGGTAACCTTTTCACACAAAGGGTGGTGGGTGTATGGAACAAGCTGCCAGTTGAGGCTGGGACCATCCCAACGTTTAAGAAACAGTTAGACAGTTATATGGAAAGGACAAGTTTGGAGGGATTTGAACCAAACACGGGCATGTGGGACAAGTGTAGCTGGGATACGTTGGCCAGTATGGGCATGTTGGACCGAAGGGCCTGTTTCCACACCGTATCACTCTATGACTCTAAATGTTGCTTGCAACTCCCAGCTGAGATAATGCCACTTTGCTTCATGAATATATAGTGGCTTAGATTGGAATCCACCCTGGTGAGTCACCTGACACCAGTTGCGTGCGGCCAGGGTAGGAAGGTAGTGTAAGCTAGTTGCAATCTCTGGAAACTTCGATTGAGGACATTGATGTGGTAGCAGGAAGAATATTGTTGCACAAAGAAATGTATGGGGCATCAGCAAAAATCGCCAAACTACGTGGGTAGGGGGGAATCCAACTACAAGCTTAGGTAAAGGACACAAAGTGCTGGAGTAACTCAGCGGGGTCAGGCAGCATCTCTCAGCTAAGAGCCTCTCAGTCTGAAGAAGTCAAGTCAAGTCAATTTTATTTGTATAGCACATTTAAAAACAACCCACGTTGACCAAAGTGCTGTACATCAGTTCAGGTACTAAGAAACGAACATACAATGGCACACAAACATAACAGCACATACATAAACAGTTCACAACGCCCCCTCAGAGAGGGCCTTAAACGCTAGGGAGTAGAAATAGGTTTTGAGCCTGGACTTAAAGGAGTCGATGGAGGGGGCAGTTCTGATGGGGAGAGGGATGCTGTTCTACAGTCTAGGAGCTGCAACCGCAAAAGTGCGGTCACCCCTGAGCTTAAGCCTAGACCGCGGGATAGTGAGTAGCCCCAAATCGGCCGACCTGAGGGACCTGGAGATAGAGTGGTGGGTTAGAAGATTTTTGATGTAGTGGGGGGAATGTCCATTTAGGGCTTTGTATGTGAATAGGAGGAGCTTGAAGTTGATTCTGTACCGTACTGGGAGCCAGTGGAGAGAGGCCAGAATCGGGGTGATGTGGTCCCTTTTACGGGTACCCGTCAGGAGTCTCGCTGCGGCGTTTTGGACCAATTGTAGGCGGGACAGGGATGATTGGCTGATCCCAGTGTATGGGGAGTTGCAGTAATCTAGGCGGGAGGAAATGAATGAAGGGTCTCGACCCGAGACGTCAACTATTCCTTTTCTCCAGGGATGCTGCCTGAGATACTCCAGCATTTTGTGTCTATCTTCAGTGTATACCAGCATCTGCAGTTCCTCCCTACACATTCTCTCAGCAGGTAACTGCTACACGGGTGTTTTAAAACTAAATAAGGGGGAAGGGGAGTCTCAAATAGGATAGTCAAGGATGGAGGTAAAGGGAAAGAGAGTAAAGGGATAGTTAATGACCCCAGAATTAATGGGAAAGAAAGTTCACAAAGGGATAGGAGAGTATGGCCAAGTGTAATAGGGATCGATGTGAAGGGTGAGATGAGTAAGGAATTGAAAGTATTGTTGTATATGAATGCGCAAAGTATAAGAAGTAAAGCAGATGAGCTTGAGGCTCAGTTACAGGTTGGTAGATACGACATCGTGGGAATTACAGAGACGTGGCTGCAGGAGGATCGGGCCTGAGAACTTAATATTCAGGGTTATACATCCTATAGAAAGGACAGGCAGGTGGGCAGAGGCGGTGGGGTAGCTCTGCTGGTGAGGGATGGAATTCAGTCCCTTGCGAGGGAAGACATAGGGGCTGACGAGGTAGAGTCACTGTGGATTGAGTTGAGGAATTGTAAAGGCAAGAAGACACTAATTGGTGCTATCTACACGCCAGGGGCCACAGTCTTAGAATAAAGGGGAGGCCATTTAAAACTGAGGTGAGAAAGAAAAAAAAAATCACCCAGAGAATTGTGAATTTGTGGAATTCTCTGCCACAGAGGGCAGTGGAAGCCAAATCACTGGATGGATTTAAGGGATAGTTAGATATAGCTCTAGGGGCTAGTGGAATCAAGGGATATGGGGAGAAGGCAGTCACGGGTTATTGATTGGGGACGATCAACCATAATCACAATGAATGGTGGTGCTGGCTCGAAGGGCCGAATGGCCTCCTCCTGCACCTATTTTCTACGTTTCTATGTTTCTATCTAATATCGGGTATCAGGTAGGGAGATGCTGCCTGACCAAGCTGAGTTACTCCAGCACTTTGTGCCCTTTTGTATAAACCAGCATCTGCGGTTCCTTGCGTTTACATGCTTAGCTATGTAGAAGTAGCCTCTGATCTTACATTGCCAGTTTTTGGACGGGCATCGAAGTAGAAATATAGAGAACCTTCCTCATAGGCACAATATAGATATATTATGTTGGTGTTTGAATATTTTTGCAAGAGATTAATGGACACCTAGGAATTGAACATTTATGAAGTGAACTCTCCTTTGGAATGTAGTGGAATACTTTATTGTCACATGTGACTAGGCACAGTGAGATTCTTTGCTGCATACCCGTGAATGGAGTGAGGTGGAGGATAAATATGTGGCTGAGGGACTGGTGCAGGGAGCAGGGATTCAAGTTTCTGGATCATTGGGACCTCTTCTGGGGGAAGTATGACCTGTACAAAAAGGACGGGTTGCATCTGAACCTGAGGGGAACCAATATCCTGGCGAGGAGATTTGCTAAGGTAATTGAGGAGACTTTAAACTAGTACGGTTGGGGGGAGGGACTCAAACACAGATAGCTAATAGGCAGTGTGTGAGGCAGGAGGCAGAAAAGGGAAACACTCAGACCCAATATGTAGGAGAGAAAGAAGTGAAAAGAAATAAACTGAGAATAAGAAATGATGGGTCCCTTAAATGTGTATATTTTAATGCTAGGAGCATTGTAAGAAAGGTGGATGAGCTTAGAGCCTGGATTGACATCTGGAAGTATGATGTTGTGGCGATCAGTGAAACATGGTTGCAGGAGGGTTGCGATTGGCAATTAAATATTCCAGGATTTCATTGTTTCAGATGTGATAGAATCGGAGGGGCAAGAGGTGGAGGTGTTGCATTGCTTGTCAGGGAGGATATCACAGCAGTGCGTTGGCAGGACAGACTAGAAGGCTTGATTAGGGAGGCTGTTTGGGTGGAACTCAGAAATGAGAAAGGCTTAGCAACACTTATAGCGGTGTATTATAGACCGCCAAATAGGGAACGAGAATTGGAAGAGCAAATATGTAAGGAGATAGCAGATATTAGTAGTAAGCACAGAGTAGTGATTGTGGGTGATTTCAATTTTCCGTACATAGACTGGGAATCACATTCTGTTAAAGGGCTGGATGGTTTGGAGTTTGTAAAATGTGTGCAGGATAGTTTTTTGCAGCAATACGTAGAGGTACCTACCAGAGAAGGGGCAGTGTTGGACCTCCTGTTAGGAAATGAGACGGGTCAGGTGACAGAGGTATGTGTTGAGGAGCACTTTGGGTCTAGTGATCACAATGCCATTAGTTTCAATATAATTATGGAGAAGGTCAAATCTGGACCAAGGGTTGAGATTTTGGATTGGAGAAAGGCTAATTTTGAGGAGATGAGAAAGGATTTAAAAGGAGTGAAATGGGACATTTTGTTTTATGAAAAGGATATAATAGAGAAATGGAGGATATTTAAAGGTGAAATTTTGAGAGTACAGAGTCTTTATGTCCCTGTTCGGTGGAAAGGAAAGAATAATAATTTGAAAGAGCCGTGGTTTTCCAGGGAAATTGGACATGGTTCGGAAAAAGAGGGAGATATACAATAAATATAAGTGGCAGGGATTAAATGAGGTTCTTGAGGAATATAAAGAATGTAAAAGGAATCTTAAGAAGGAAATTAGAAAAGCGAAAAAAAGATATGAGGTTGCTTTGGTAAGTAATGTAAAAGTAAACCCCAAGTGGTTCTACAGATATGTCAATAGCAAAAGGATAGCGAGGGATAAAATTGGTCCATTAGAGAGTCAGAGTGGACAGCTATGTGCTGAGCCGGAAGAAATGGGGGAGATATTAAACAATTTATTTTCTTCAGTATTCACCGAGGAGAAGGATATTGAATTATGTGAGGTAAGCGAAACAAGTAGAGTAGTGATGGAAATTATGAGGATTAAAGAAGAGGAGGTACGGACACTTTTGAAAAATATAAAAGTGGATAAGTCTCCAGGTCCTGATAGGATATTCCCTAGCACATTGAGGGAAGTTAGTGCAGAAATAGCAGGGGCTATGACGGAAATATTTCAAACGTCATTAGAAACGGGGATGGTGCCGGAAGATTGGCGCATTGCGCATGTTGTGCTTTTGTTTAAAAAAGGTTCTAAAAGTAAACCTAGCAATTATAGACCTGTTAGTTTGACGTCTGTGGTGGGAAAATTAATGGAAAAGATACTTAGGGACAATATATATAATCACATGGATAAACAAGGCCTGATTAGAAACAGTCAACATGGATTTGTGCCTGGAAGGTCATGTTTGACTAATCTTCTTGAATTCTTTGAAGAGGTTACCAGGGAAATTGATAAGGGCAAGGCTGTGGATGTTGTCTATATGGACTTCAGTAAGGCATTTGATAAGGTTCCACATGAAAGGTTGATTAAGAAGGTTAAATCGTTGGGTATTAATAGTGAGGTTGCAAGATGGATTCAACAATGGCTGAATGGGGGATACCAGAGGGTAATGGTTGACAACTGTATGTCAGGTTGGAGGCCAGTGTCTAGTGGAGTACCCCAAGGATCTGTGTTGGGTCCACTGTTGTTTGTCATTTACATTAATGATCTGGATGATGGTGTGGCAAATTGGATTAGTAAGTATGCAGATGATACTAAGATAGGTGGTGTAGTTAATAATGAAGTAGATTTTCAAAGTCTACAGAGAGACTTGGGCCTTTTGGAAGGGTGGGCTGAAAGATGGCAGATGGAGTTTAATGCTGATAAGTGTGAGGTGCTGCATTTTGGTAGGACAAATCAAAATAGGACGTACAGGGTAAATGGTAGGGAATTGAGGAATGCAGTGGAACAGAGGGATCTGGGAATAACTGTGCATTGTTCCCTGAAGGTGGAATCTCATGTGGATAGGGTGGTGAAGAAGGCGTTTGGTATGCTTGCCTTTATAAATCAGAGCATCGAATATAGAAGTTGGGATGTAATGTTGAAATTGTACAGGGCATTGGTGAGGCCGAATCTGGAGTATGGTGTGCAGTTCTGGTCGCCAAATTATAGGAAGGATGTCGACAAAATGGAGAGGGTACAGAGGAGATTTACTAGAATGTTGCCTGGGTTTCAGCACTTAAGCTACAGAGAGAAGTTGAACAGGTTGGGTCTTTATTCTTTGGAGCGTAGAAGGTTGAGGGGGGACTTGATAGAGGTTTTTAAAACTTTAAGAGGGACGGACAGAGTTGACGTGGGTAGGCTTTTCCCTTTGAGAGTGGGGAAGATTCCAACAAGGGGACATAACTTCAGAATTAAGGGACAAAAGTTTAGGGGTAACATGAGGGGTAACTTCTTTACTCAGAGGGTGGTGGCTGTGTGGAATGAGTTTCCAGTGGAAGTGGCGGAGGCTGGCTCGATTTTATTATTTAAGAGTAAATTGGATAGGTATATGGATGGGAGGGGATTGGAGGGTTATGGTCTGAGAGCTGGTAGATGAGACTAGGTCAGAGAAAGTGGTCGGCGTGGACTGGTAGGGCCGAACGGGCCTGTTTCCGTGCTGTAATTGTTATATGGTTATATGGTTATACCCAATGTGTACAAATAGCAGCCACCTATGACACTGACAAAGTTACAAAGCCCGCCGGCTCCTCCTATTGTTCTCCCCACCCCCCACCCCCCACAGCGGTCCCCCCCACGCCGGGTCCCCATTGTCCTTTGTTCTCCTCCCCTCCCCATTGTCCATTGTTCTCCCTCACGGCGATCCTCCCCCGCCGGGTCCTCCAATTGTTTTCCCCCTCCCCCCTCACGGTGGTCCTCCACGTTCTCATTAACCGTCGCCCACGGGTCGACCCGCGAGGCATCGCTGCCGCCGCTGAGGCCCCATCGTGGTGAGGCTTCACCACCACTGCCGCTTCACTGCCGCCGAGGCCTCACCACTGTCGACGCCCCACTTCACGCCTCTGTGGTGCTGACCCGGGCCCCAGCTGCGGGCTCCGTCGGCCGCTCCGCTGACCCGGACTTCGACCCGCGAGGCCCGGCTCCCCCGTCCAACCCACGAGGCCCCGGCCAGCCCCCAATCCGGGATTCCACCCGGTAATCCAGAAGGCATCGAGACCACGCCGCCTCGATAAAGGCCTCCGGCTGCTTCCCTGTCCACAGCCACGGCCCATCAGGAAGTCTTCTGAGTTCAATGGTGAAGCACTTACAATGATGTGACGAACAGCTGTATTACCTCACTAATGTAACAGTAGTTAACAGGGTAGACATGTGTAGGAAGGAACTGCAGATGCAGGTTTACACCGAAGATAACCACAAAATACTGGAGTAACTCAGCGGGGCAGGCAGCATCTCTGGAGAATAGAAATAGGTGACGTTTCAAGTTGAGACCATTTTATTAACAGACCTATGAACAAACCCTATGAACAGGCACTGCTGGTCTGAAGAAGAGTCTCGAGCCAAAACGTCACCTATTCCTTTTCTCCAGAAATGCTGCCTGACCTTCAGAGGTATTCCAGCATTTTGTGTCTATCTTAGGCATGTTTCAAAATGTATTCATTTTTCAGAATGTTTGGGTATTGCTGAAAATGCCAGCGTTTAACTGCTGTCGAGGAGGTGATAGTGAGTTCCCTTAGGAAACTACAATTCCTCTGATGACAGTACTCTCACAGTGCTGTTGTGGACGGAGTTTCAGGATTAGGGTCTGGTGAAAATGAAGGGTCCACATGTATCACCAAATCATGATGGGGTGCAACTAGGAGAGGGACCTGTGGGTGGCAGTGTTCCAGTGCTCCTGCAAGCCTTGACCTAGCAAACGACGAAGTGCTGGAGGAACTCAACGGGTCAGTTAGCATCGGGGGATTGAATGGACCGACGATGTTTTAGGGCAATAGACAATAGGTGCAGGAGGAGGCCATTCGGCCCTTCGAGCCAGTACCGCCATTCAATGTGATCATGGCTGATCATTCTCAATCAGTACCCCGTTCCTGCCTTCTCCCCATACCCCCTCACTCCGCTATCCTTCAGAGCTCTATCTAGCTCTCTCTTGAATGCATTCAGAGAATTGGTCTCCACTGCCTTCTGAGGCAGAGAATTCCACAGATTCACAACTCTCTGACTGAAAAAAAAAATCCTCATCTCAGTTCTAAATGGCCTACCCCTTATTCTTAAACTGTGGCCCCTTGTTCTGGACTCCCCCAACATTGGGAACATGTTTCCTGCCTCTAACATGTCCAACCCCTTAATAATCTTATACCTTTCGCTAAGATCTCCTCTCATCCTTCTAAAAAGGGCGGGATCCTTTGTCAAACCTTGTCCCACTTCTTGGTGGTAGAGATTGGTGGTTTAATGCCTGCATTCGAAGTAGCTTGGGTGAGTAACATTGGGTGATTTTATAAGTGGTGCACTGCGAAACTGTCTTTGACCATTATTCACCGGCATAAATTATTGACAAATAATAGAGAAAATTTGCTCTATCTCATTATCGTTTCCCTTGATCCCTCCACTGCCTTTGATTTACTGCATTGTTTGTCTGGTAACTGGCACAAAATGAGCAGAGGTTTCATCAATTAAAATTTGAGCTTATTCTGCCATTCAATTGTCCTGTACCAGCGCTCTGTTTAGCAATTCATGGTTCGTGTTTCTTGTTTCCCTTAACTAAAAAATAAACTGCCTTGAGAATTTCCATTAATCCATCATCCACATTCCTCTGGGAGAGATCTTTCACATTTTCACAGCTCTTTGGGGTAGAACATTTCACAACCCAAGGGATATGTGTCTGCTGTTCCTCCTTGAGATCATTGAATTTTTTTTTAAAAACTGTAGGTACTGGATAAGATTATTGTAGGTACTGGATAAGACATATAAGATTATTAAGGGATTGGACACGCTAGAGGTAGAAAACATGTTCCCGATGTTGGGAGAGTCCAGAACCAGGGGCCACAGTTTAAGAATAAGGGGTAGGCCATTTAGAACGGAGATGAGGAAAAACCTTTTCAGTCAGAGAGTTGTGAATCTGTGGAATTCTCTGCCTCAGAAGGCAGTGGAGGCCAATTCTCTGGATGCTTTCAAGAGAGAGTTAGATAGAGCTCTTAATGATAGTGGAGTCAGGGGGTATGGGGAGAAGGGCAGGAACGGGGTATTGATTGTGGATGATCAGCCATGATCACATTGAATGGTGGTGCTGGCTCGAAGGGCCAAACAGCCTACTCCTGCACCTATTGTCTATTGTCTATATGTAAAGCAAAATCTTGGAAATACTTCAGGCAGCATTGTGGGATGAGAAAATGAGTGAACCCTTCAGTCGGCACCAGCTCTGAGGAAGGATGTGCTGGCTCTGGAGAGGGTCCAGAGGAGGTTTACAAGAATGATCCCAGGAATGAGTAGACAACCTGTGATGAGCGTTTGACAGCACAGGGCATGCAGGGTGGTGAATCTATGGAATTCATTGCCACAGAGGGCTGTGGAGGCCAAGTCAAAGGATATTTTTAAGGCGGACATTGACAGATTCTTGATCACTAGTAAGGGTGTCGGGTTATCGGGAGAAGGCAGAAGAATTGGGTTAAAAGGGATAGATAGATCAGCCATGATTGAATGGCGGAGTTGACTTGATGGGCCAAATGGCCTAATTCTGCTACTAGAACTTATGATCTTATGAACATACTCGACCAAGTGGACCCGTTGGGCCTATTCCTCGTAGGGTTTCCATTGTGACCTGGGGAAATCGCATTTTTTCTTTAAAATAAATTGTTTTAAAAAAATAATAAAATGAATCTCAATGAAATAAAGAGGCCGAGATGGATCCGAGGTATTTTCTAAAAATGGGTGGCCGGGCGGAGAGTGTCTTCCGGGGCCGTGGGCAGGCGAGTGGGGACAGGGAAGGGTATCGGGCATCGAGCGGGAGGTCGGAGCCAATCATTCGACCCGACGTAGGGACACGGGCCAATCGGGCGTCGAGCGGGAGTTCATAGCCAATCAATGGACTCCACGTGGGGATGTGCAGCAGGAGCAAATCAAGACACCCCGGCGACCAATCAGAGCGGGTGAACGTATATCAGATTCAGGGCAGATAACATTTAATTCTCGGATAATTTTCTGCCTCAGAAGGCAGTGGAGGCCAATTCTCTGAATGCATTCAAGAGAGAGCTGGATAGAGCTCTTAAGGATAGCGGAGTCAGGGGGTATGGGGAGAAGGCAGGAACGGGGTACTGATTGAGAATGATCAGCCATGATCACATTGAATGGCGGTGCTGGCTTGAAGGGCCGAATGGCCTCCTCCTGCACCTATTGTCTATTGTCTATTGTCTATAAAGTAGTAGCCATTTTATCAGAAAGAAATTGAAACAAGCCAAATCAGCACCAAAAACCTGAAAACTTTGGGAGGAGATTAGGATAGGAAACAAATCCTGGCGATATCACCACCCACAGTATTGAAAATGAAGCAATAAATTGCCGGCGTGTTGTTCCCCGGGGATTAGAGCTTGCTCTAATTTCAGATTCCTATCCAACAGTAGACTCTGTAAGAGCGGACAGAAAGCATCACACATTTCAACAATGTAATCATTCAGTAGACTTTACTTAATGAATTCTTGTCATCTTTCTTTTCCCATTGGAGACTGAGTATAATGAGTTGTTACATACAGATACATAACGCCCTTCCACATTCAGTACTTTGAGCAGTTCCCTAGTTCTGGAGCTCATTAAAATAAAAACAAGGTATTGCTGGATATTTTGCATTTTGCAGGTACACACTGAAAGGCGAATTTGGCAAATCATTTTAAACGACTGTTTATTTCAACACCAGGAATTGTTAACATCTAACTAACCGCAACTAATTATCCAATGAAACATACAGCAAAGGACAAAGTGGGTGAAATTGTTCAATTGAAAAGAAAATTGGATACAGCTTTGAGCTGCTTGCCAATCAGCTATAAGCTCTCTCACCTTACCGGCAGAGATGAATAGGGGACCAGATGAGCCAGAACCGAGAGATAGGAGTCCCAGCCCCTTGTATCAGCTCCAATATGTCCACCGGGTGGCGCCATACATGGCAGCCTCGCCGATAGCCTGACTCGGCCCTTTCTTCTTTTGTTATTTTTAGTCTGTTTTTACTTGGATGTTTTAGTTTCACGTTAGTTTTTGTTTTATGTGGGGGTGGGGTGAGGTGGGGGTGGGGGTGGGGTTGGGGGAAACTTTTTTTATCTCTTCCCTCGACGCAGATACAACTTTTTCCGTATCATATCTCCATCCACACTGTGGCCTTAACATTGTGGAGCTGGCGGTCCCTTTATTAGGATTCGACTGCGGGAGCTCCAACCGCAGGAGCTTCGACCGTCCCGAACGTGGGGGCTTCGATCGCCGGCTGCGGGAGCTTCGATCGCCCTGACTGCGGATGTTTCGATTGCCCCAACCGCGGGAGAAAAGGAGGAAAGAAGGTACAAGTTATTTGCCTTCCATCACAGTGGGGAATGTGAGTCGCCGATAAACAAGATGGACGTGCTGCCTGGGCTGGCGGGGACTCGGAGGGATTGCCGTGAGTGCAGTGTTTGCGGGAACATGGCCTCCATAAGGACATTCCAGAGTCTAGTGCGAGTGTGGATGGCCATCTGACTGTCTGAGCAAACAGGGACTGCAGAGAGAGTGACAACGGTTGGTACAACTCTGGTAACATCACTGTGAAGGAGCGTATGTGCGGCCGGGACATTGAATTGATGGTTGTGCGTTTCCGCTTATGTTGTGTGCCCTGGGGATTCTCACACGCCACTTTGGTGGCTGTTTAAGTCTATGTTTAATCTTTATGTAGTTACGTATTTTGTGCTTTTTTTAAAAAGTTTTTTTAAAAAAATGTATGACCGTATGGCAAATCAAATTTCACTGAACCTCGGTACACGTGACAATAAAGGACCATTGAACCACTGACCCATTGAATATTCACTAGTTGGTAGAATGTCACCTGCAAACCCTCCACAATTACCTTGCAAGGGTAACAGCAACAATCATTAGCCCAGGGTCTCAATGATCAGCTTGGGATGTATTCCAGAGTCAAAGGCAAAGCAGAAAATTCACTTTGAACTGCAGAGAAGTTCTAAGTTAATTGAATGTCTTCGGGTGATTTTCACAGCACCATGGTTGTTTGAAGAGACCAGTTTCAGGGAATCAATTTAAACTCAGCTAACAAAGGTATGTTGGTGTGTAATGGTACAGTACGGTAACACATTAACTGCCAAAGTGACAGATATTATTATATCTTTCTCTATTACTAGCGTCCAATTAAGGTACAGTGGAGCAGCTGGTAGAGCTGCTACCTCACAGCGCCAGAGACCCGGGTTCGATCCTGACGTCGGGTGCTCTCTGTGTGGAGTTTGCACGTTCTCAATGTGACTGCGTGAGTTTCCTCTGGGTGCTCCGGTTTCCTCCCATATCCCAAAGACGTGCGGGTGTGTAGATTAGTTGGCCTCTGTTAATTGCCCCCAGTGTGTAGGGAGAGGATGCCATTTTTATGGCACATCAGCCACCAGATGAGCACGACAAACATTGCAATGATGAGATGTTACTGGAAGTATTGAAAATGAAGATGGCGCCAGAGTGTGGCAAATCTTTGCATGCTGGTCGCAGAAGAGGATCTACAATCATCTGATACAATCACTCCATTTTTTAAATCTCTTTTCCACTTCCAGATCTGACCCTGATGCTTTCCTCTTCACGGTACACCGTACTGTGTGTGGCTTGATTGTATTCATGTATAGTATTATCTGAAGATGGACACAAAATGCTGGATTAACTCAGCGGGTCAGGCAGCATCTCTGAAGAAAAGGAATAGGTGATGTTTCGGGTCGAAGCCCTTCCCCAGACCCTGCCTGAGGACCCTGTCTGAAGAAGGTCTCGACCCGAAATGTCACCTATTCCATTTTCTCCGGAGATGTTGCCTGACCCGTTGAGTTACTCCTGCATTTTGTGTTTATCTTCAGTGTAAACCAGCATCTGCAGTTTCTTCCTAGACATATAGTCTTATCTGTTTATTCACAAAATGCTGGAGTAACTCAGCAGGTCAGGCAGCATCTCGGGAGAGAAGGAATGGGTGACGTTTTGGATTTGATGGAAACCTGGAAACAAAAGCTTTTCATTGTATCTGAGTGATAATAATAAGCCAATACCATAACAATTGTTGAAAGAATTTCCCAAATATAGGTTTATAGTGGCGCATGTCACAATTCCCACCAAATCTGCCGTTGATCCATAAATCACTATAGATCCCATAAAAGCAGATTGGGATCAACACTACCCCAATTGGAACATAATATCAATATCATAGCAAGTTAATTCAAAATACAGTAACTTGGCATGTCCAACTCAAAGTAAACCATCTCTGGTCTTGGCAGAACAGTACGCTTCCTCCTGGCAACATTCAAGTATTCATGCCAGAGAATTATGTAGGAAGTAATAGAGACAGGACAAATAAACAGAGCTCTGCCTGACTGAAATATTACGACTCATACTTCAATCAATAATGCAAATCAAACAGTTAGCCTAAAAGTCATCGACTCTGACAAAGCTCAGAATCATCTTCCAGACTAAGTGCCACAAATATCACATCACGTAGTATCAATTCATGGCGGTATATTTAATTATGTTCTGCAAATAAATCAATAAACCTTTACAGACTTGATGCATTTCCATCATTCACAAAGTGAGAGGCAATTGTCGTTCTGCTCCTCTTTCACATGGGAATTAGTTCACCAATTACAATTTTGTCTGGTGTTATGGAGTAGGGAGAAGAACTTGGAAGGTGCTGTAAAATAAGGTGGACCAAGAAATGTTTCAGAAGATACAAAGTGATGGAGTAACTCGGCGGGTCAGGCAGCATTTCTGGAGGGCATGGATAGGTGATGTTTTGGATTGAATGCAGTGGGTGGTGGGGAGGGGGGGGGGGAAGCGGAGGGGGGGGGGTGGGTAGTAAAGCTGGAAGAAACTTAGGAGGGCGGGATAATGTCTGGCAAGTGGTAGCCAGACACAGGCGAGGAGGGTTTTTGGTTGGCAGATGGTTGGACGAAGGCCAGAGATGAAAAGACAAAAATGTGAGAAAAGGCTAGAAGTGCGAAATGTGAAGCCAGAGGAAGGAACATAGGTGGAAAGGTAGTATAAGAAAATAACTGCAGATGCTGGTACAAATCGATTTATTCACAAAATGCTGGAGTAACTCAGCAGGTCAGGCAGCATCTCAGGAGAGAAGGAATGGGTGACGTTTCGGGTCGAGACCCTTCTTCAGACTGATGTCGGGGGTTGGACAAAGGAAGGATATAGGTGGAGACAGGAAGATAGAGGGAGATCTGGGAAGGAGGAGGGGAAGGGAGGGACAGAGGAGCTATCTGAAGTTGGAGAAGTCGACGTTCATACCACCGGGCTGCAAACTGCCCAGGCGAAATATGAGGTGCTGCTCCTCCAATTTCCGGCGGGCCTCACTAGGTGGAAAGGTGGCAGGTGGAAGGGGAAAGGGAGAAATGGGTGTGTATCCAGGTGGGGCACAGAAAAGAGAGGGGAAAAAAGGAGGGGGGGAGAAAAGGGGGATGTTTGTCTGTTAGTTACCTAAATCTAAAGAATTCAATATTTATATCCTTTGGTTGTAAGCCGCCCAAGTGGAATATGAGGTGCTGTTCCTCCAGTTTGCATTTGGCCTCACTCTGGCAATGGAGAAGGCCCAGGACAGAAAGGTTAGTATGGGAACGGGAAAGGGAATGATTGACAAATGAATGATCCAGCAGGCCTTGGCGGTCCTAGCGCAAGTGTTCAGCGAAACAATCGCCTAGTCCACGCTTGTTTGGGCCGATGTAAAGGAGGGCACGTCGGGAGCACTGAATTCAGTAGATGAGGTTAGAGGAGGTGTATGTGAACCTTTGTCTCACTTGGAAAGTGTTCTGCGGTCCCTGGAGGGATGAAGGGGAGGAGGTGTACGGACAGTTGTCCTATCTCCTGCGGTTGCAAGGGGGAGTGCCGGGGAAGGCAGCACGGTTGCGCAGCGGTAGAGTTGCTGCTTTACAGCGAATGCAGCGCCGGAGACTCAGGTTCGATCCTGACTACGGATGCTGCACTGTAAGGAGTTTGTACGTTCTCCCCGTGACCTGCATGGGTTTTCTCCGAGATCTTCGGTTTCCTCCCACACTCCAAAGACGTACAGGTATGTAGGTTAATTGGCTGGGTAAATGTAAAAATTGTCTCTAGTGGGTGAAGGATAGTGTTAATGTACGGGGATTGCTGGGCGGCACGGACTTGGTGGGCCGAAAAGACCTGTTTCCAGCTGTATATATATGGCTGTATATATATGATATGATATGATATGAAGGGGTGGATTGCCTGGGAAGGGATGAATGAACCAGGAAGCACAAGGAGCAGGTCTCTGCCAAATATGGAAAGAGATGGGGATGGAAAGATGTGACTGGTGGTGGGACCAGGTTGAAGATGGTGGAAATGTCGGAGAATATTCTGTTGGGTGTGGAAGCTGGTGCGGTGAAACATAAGGGCCAGGGCATTGTATCCTTGCTTAGTCTGCGTGGAGAGGGAAGCGAGAGCTGAACTCCAGAGCACAGAGGATGAGCAGGTGCTGAATCCATCTACGATGGTAGAGGGGAAACCATATTTACTAAAGATAGAGGACATTTCAGATGTCCAAGAATGGAAAGCCTCATCTTAGGACCAGATACGGTGGAGTCAGAGAAATTTAGTTCAGTTTAGTTTATTGTCATGTGTACCGAGGTACAGAGAAAAGCTTTTGTTGCTTGCTAACCAGTCAGCAGAAAGACAATACATGATTACAGTTGAGCCATTTACTGTGTATGGATACATAGACAATAGATAATAGGTGCAGGAGGAGGCCATTCGGCCCTTCGAGCCAGCACCACCATTCAATGTGATCATGGCTGATCATTCTCAATCAGTACCCCGTTCCTGTCTTCTCCCCATACCCCCTGACTCCGCTATCCTTAAGAGCTCTATCTAGCTCTCTCTTGAATGCATTCAGAGAATTGTCCTCCACTGCTTTACAGGCGGAAAATTCCACAGATTTACAACTCTCTGACTGAAAAGGTTTTTCCTCATCTCCGTTCTAAATGGCCTACCCCTTATTCTTAAATTGTGCCCCTGGTTCTGGACTCCCCCAACATTGGGAACATATTTCCTGCCTCTAATGTGTCCAACCTCTTAATAATCTTATATGTTTCGATAAGATCTCCTCTCATCCTCCTAAATTCCAGTGTATACAAGCCTAGCCGCTCCATAATAAGGGAATAACGTTTAGTGCAAGGTAAAGCCAGGAAAGTCCGATCAAGGATAGTCCGAGGGTCATCAAAAAGGTAGATAGTAGTTCGGCACTGCTGTCTGGTTGTGGTAGGATGATTCAGTTGCCTGATAACAGCTGGAGAAAAACTGTCCCTGAATCTGGTTCTGAATCTGAAATTGAGAGTAGTGGATGGCATCTTTGCCAAAGGCAGGGTGGGAGAAGATGTGGTCAGGATATATGTGGGAGAGGGAGGGTTTGCAGATAGTCTGTCCCCTGTGATAGAGACAGAGAGATTTAAAAAGTGGAGAGAGGTGTCAGAGATACAGTAGACCAAGCGATGTTGAAGGCAGGGTGGAAGTTAGTCCAAAGGTTAATGAAACGAATGAGTTCTACACAGGTGAAGGAGGCAGTCCCAATGCATTTGTCGAACAAGAATAGAATCCCCCTGGTCCTCACCTTTCACCCCACCAGCCTCCGCTTCCAACACATAATTCTCTGCCATTTCTGCCACCTTCCACGTGGTCCCACCACTGGTCACATCTTCCCATCCCCACCCCGTTCTGCTTCTGCGGAGATCGCTCCTTCTGTAACTCCTTGGTTCACTCATCCCATGGACCCAAACCACTGCCTCCCTGGTTACTTAACCCTGCAACCACAGGAGACGTAAAACCTGTCCCTAATCCTCCTCCTTCATGTCCAAGCAGGGACTCCAGCAGTCCTTCCAGGGAGTGCATGTGAAACTACTCTCACCTCATCTACTGCATTAGGTGCTCCTGATGTTGTCTCCTTTACATCGGTGAGCCAAAGCGAACCAACTTCAAATATGTGGTCAGGAACAGTAAATGCATTTTCACTTGACGTCTTCCATCACCTGTACACCAATTGCATATACCTTCACCTATCTATAATCATCGTCGATTGAAACATCATAACTTTACAACACAAGTGAGCTGCTTTGCAATCCCACTTAGATTACTGTCAGGCTCACTCACATATTGCACTCACATTTAACAATGTAATAATGATAGGAAACTTAACAGTCAAGAGTGTTTACATAGAACATAGAAAATAGAACTGTACAGCACCAGGAGTGGGTCCTTCAGCCGACAATGTTTTTACCAAACTTGATGCTTAGCCGAACTGATCTCATCTGCCTGCACTTGATCCATATCCCTCTATTCCCTGCTCTTCCAGGTGCCTATCTCAAAGCTTCTTAAACACCACTATCGTATCTGCTTCCACCATCACCCATGATTGAATGGCGGACTGGACTTGATTGGCCGAATGGCCTAATTCTGCTCCTATCTCTTATGCTCACCCCCTGGCAATACGTTCCAGGCCCCCACCACTCTCTGTGTAAAAAAACATGCACCCCACATTTTCACTAAACTTACCCTCTCTTACCTTACAGCTATGCCTTCTAGTGTTGGGCGTTCCCCTAATTTTATATACTTCTATCATGTCTCACCTCAAACTCCGCTGTTCCAGAAAAAACAACCCAAGTCCATCCAACCTCTCCCTGCAGCACAAACACTCTAATCTAGGCAGCATTCTAGACAATCTGCTCTCCTCCGTCTCCAAAACGTCCACATCTTTCCTGTAAAAGGGTGACCGGAACTGCACGTAATACTCCAAATGCGGCCTAACCAAAGTCCTACAGAGCTGCATCAAGACTTAATCTTCTTCTTTCATACGTCAACTACAACAGTCAAAAGTGGCAAGTGGTGTTTCCAAGTACCATAGTTGACGCTTTGCTGCAAATTTTGCCAGTTCCGTAGAACTACCCAGGGTGGACGACCAGGACGTAAGGCAGCTCCCACCCCAAGACTTAATGACTCTTATATTCAATGCCCCTAGCAATGAAGGCAAGCATACCATACCACATGCCTTCTTTACCACCACCCTATCTACTTGTGCTGCCACCTTTAGTGAGCTATGAACTTGGATAGTTGTCATATGTTCTGAAACAGAACAATACAATTCCCATTTGAAGCAGCTTACCAGTTCTCCGACTGCTCTCCTTGTTCTCCAGTGACCCTCCTCGTTCCATGGTGGTCCTCCTCTCTGGGTGAAGACGTTTTTCCTCATCTCAGTCCTAAATGGCCTACCCCTTATTCTTAAACTGTGACCCCTGGTTCTGGACTCCCCCAACATCGGGAACATTTTTCCCGCATCTACCTTGCCCTATCCTTTATGAATTTTATATGTTTCTATAAGATCCACTCTCTTCGTTCTAAATTACAATGAATACAAGCCCAGTCGACCCATTCTTTCATCATATGTCAGTCCCACCATCCCGGGAAATAATCTGGTGAACATACGCTGCACTCCCTCAATAGCAATAATGTCCTTCCTCAAACTAGAGGGAGACCAAAGTTGCACCACAATACTCCAGCTGCGGTCTCACCAGGGCCCTGTACAACTGCAGTAGGACCTCCTGACTCCTAAACTCAAATCCTCTCGCAATGATGGTCAACATGCCATTAGCTTTCTTCATTGCCTGCTGTACCTGCATGCTTACTTTCAGTGACTGATGTACAAGCACACCCAGGTCTCGTTGCACCTCCCCTTTTCCTAATCTGACTTGTCAAACATGTTTTCCCTTTCATAAATTCATGCTTATTCTGCCCAATCCTATTATTTTCAAAATACCCTGTTATGACTTAATAATAGATTGCAGCAATTCCTTTACCATTGATTCCACATCGACTTGGCTGCAGTTCCCCATTTTACTTCTCTATCATTTCTTAAATGGTGGGGTCATTTGTGCTACCTTTCAATCCACATGAACCATTCTAAGTCAATGGAATTTTACGATGGCAGGTCGAAGTGCATCAATTTTATCTACTGTCACATCTTTCAAAGCTCTGCACTGTGTGTTATCATGTCCTAGAAATGTATTGCCCTACTAATTTACTTTTAACCAATATGACCGCTATTCCATAAGCAAGGGTAATTTCCAATTCAGAAGATAAACACAAAAGTAACTCAGTGAGACAGGTAGCGTCTCTGGATAGAAGGAATGGGTGATGTTGCAGACATTGGACTTTGTCTATCGAACTTGTGAGCTACAATGCTGAGAACTATAATCTGCACCCTTCCACTTTGTTCTGTCTATTGTACTTGAGTTTGACAATATTGTATTTATGTTTAGCATAATCTGATTTGATTTGATAGCACTCAAAACAAAGCTTTTCACTGTATCTTTGTATAGGTGACAATAAAAAAACAAAACCATAAACCTCAATGAATCAATGATACTTTATTGTCACATGTACCTAGGTACAGGGAAAAGCTTTGTTTTGCATAAAACACAATGAGATCACATTGCAGACTCACCTGGGCAGTACAGAAGTGTCGCCATGTTTTGGCGCCGACTAAGTAAACAAAGTTCACCGAACTTTCCTATTTACTTCCTGCCTCCGCACGGCCCTCCACCCCGTCCATCCCACGCCAGACCCACTTTGTTCAAGATGCCCCCCCCACCCCACTGGGTCCCCCATTCTCGTTTGCCCCACCTCGCTCTCCGATGAGCCTCCTCGCTCTCCAACGGCTCTCTTCGTTGTCCGATAGCCCCCCTCGCTCTCCAGTGTTCATTCTCATTCTCTGATCGTCCTCTTCGCTCTCCAGCGGCCCTCCTCCTCGCATTCAACGACACACCTCACCCTCAGACGAGCCACCTCTCGGCAGTTACGCAAGGGTCTCTCCTCGCTCTCGTGGTGCGGGTCCCGTCGATGCCGGGGTTTGGAGTCTGCAGTGGGCGATCCGGGCCTACCGGGCGAGCTCTCATCCTCGGTGAGAAAGCCGGGCCTGCTGGAAGGCTTGGCACACTGCAGGCCAGGAACACCTGAACCTACTCAACCTAACCTGATCAACCTGACAAATTGTATGAAGTTCTTTGTGCCTTCTTTCATTAAAAACAGGCACGAATTATTTGTTTAATTTATCTGCCGTTTTCATATTCCACAATGTAAGTAACCTGCCTCTGACATTTAAGGATCCAGCAAACCTTTTATTTGTTTACATTTCTGCAGATGCTTTTACTGAACGCTTTTATGGTTCTCTCCAGATTAATCTCTGTTTGCCTTTTCTTTATCAAGATTTTGATCCTCCTATGTCGAAGTTCAAAATGTGCTAATTCTATGCAATGTAATTATAAATAGGAGCAGGAGCTATGCCACTCAGTCCTCCAAATCAGCTCTGCCATTCATCAAAGTCAAGGCTAATCTCCTACCGGACCATCATTTTGTCACACCCATCCCCATCATTCTGTTGATAGACACAAATAGCTGGAGTAACTCAGCGGGACAGGCAGCATCTCTGGAGAGAAGGAATGGGTGACGTTTCGGTTCGAGATCCTTCTTCAGACTGAAGAAGACTGAAGGATCGCTCTGAAGAAGGGTCTCGACCCCAAAATGTCACCCATTCCTTCTCTCCAGAGATGCTGCCTGTCGCGCTGAGTTACTCCAGCATTTTGTGCCTATCTTCGGTTTAAACCAGCATCTGTAGTTCCTTCCTCCACCCTTTATTCCTTTACTACCCAGAGATATAGCAATCTCTCTTTTGCACGCATATAGTGTGCGTGAACTTCCACCACGGAGAAATCCAAACTTTCACCCTCTATATGTGAGAACTTGTCTTCGTCTCATCGACTTCTCCAACTTTAGATAGTTCCTCTGTCCCTCTCTTCCCCTCCCCCTTCCCAGATCTCCCTCTATCTTCCTGTCTCCACCTATATCCTTCCCTTGTCCCGCCCCCCTGACATCAGTCTGAAGAAGGGTCTTGACCCGAAACGATGCCCATTCCTTCTCTCCTGAGATGCTGCCTGACCTGCTGAGTTACTCCAGCATTTTGTGAATAAATGTCCTCGTCTTAGCGGTGGACTCGTCCAGCTGGGGGAAATGCCATCCCTGCACCTAGTCTGTCAAGGTTGTCAAATCTGTGCAGATTCAAAGCCATCTCCTTTCATTCTTCTAAACTACGGAGAATGATGTCCCGGGCTGCTCAATCTCTTTCCTCCTCTGGACTTGCAGGGTGTCACAGCAGCCTAGCCATCTGTGCTCTTGCTGATGACAAGCACGGCTGAGGCAGAGCCCCGACCAAGTGGTAATAACTCTGCAGCATCTGTGATCTGACCACTGTAGTGTTGCAGCCGGCCAATTATTTTTAATGAGCAATACAGTAGGTGTCTGTTAGCTCATGGTGCTCTGCATCTGAAATCCAGTTATTCTTGAGCCAAATTTGGGAAGCGGAGAACAAGGTGCCATTCTGTTTTCATCACACATTTATTGCAGGTATCTCAGGGAAAAACACACAACTGTTTGAGAAAAAATAAATGAAGAGCCAGTACCTGTAAAGATAAACTTGAAGCCACCTGATCTAATTAAATTCACTTGTGTTGGTGTGGGTTTCAACATTATTATCGTATCAGAGAAAACTATGGCCCGGCATATGCAATTGAATGTGTTGAAAGCCCGAATGTCTTGAACCGATGCAATGTAAAACAAGCCCGGCAAAGTAAGATGATTATACATGTGTGTAATATCAGCAACTTCTGTTATTATGTAAAATGGGGAACATTTTTTTTTCTGGTCAATTTAAAGCCACAAAATTAAGAGAATCTGAAAGACTTTGGGGTAGCAATGAGAGTTTGCAATATTAGTAAATAAATGCTTACAATATTACTAATCAAAGACACTGAATGCTGTAGTAACTTAGCGGGTCGGGCAGCATCCCAAGAGCACATGCATAGGTGACGTTTCAGGTTGGGGCCCTTCTTCAGACTGAGTGAAGGGTCCAGACCTGAAAAATCACCTCTGTGTTGGTATTAGTAGGGGTCCAATTCTGGGGATGATTGGATTAACGTATGATAGTGGTTTGGCGGCTCTGGGCCTGTACTCGCTGAAGTTTAGATGGTTGAGGAAGGATCTCATTGAAACTTACCAAATAATGAATGGCCTGGATAGAGTGGATGCGGAGAGGATGTTTCCACTGGTGGGAGAGTCTAGGACCAGAGGGCACAGCCTCAGAATAAGAGAATGTACATTAAGAAAGGAATTTCTTCAGAGGGTGTTGAATCCATGCAATTCATTGCCATAGATTGGCTATGGAGGCCGTGTTTGGGTATTTTTAAAGTGTAGATTAATAGGTTCCCAATTAGTAACAGTGTCAAAGGTTGCAGGAAGAAGGCAGAAGAATGGGGTTGAGACGGATAGATTAGTTATGATTGAATGGCGGAGCAGGCTCGATGGGTCAAATGGCCTAATTCTGCTCCTATGACTTATGAACTTGTGAACTATCCAAGTTCTCCAGAGATGCTGCCTATCCTGCTGAGTTATTCCAGCACTGTGTCTTTCCTTTGTAAAACAGCACCTGCAGTTCCTTGTTTCTACGTTCTGACAATATTACGATTTCATTCCCCAATGCTGCCTGGTGCATTGGCTGTTAATTAGCTGGCTGGTGAACATCACAGAACTTCATTGCTGCCGGTACCATAGACAACTACTAAGTAACAGCATTGCACAGGTCACCACATTCTTGACATCATTTCTGACCTTAAAGCACATGCCAACCTCAGTTGGCATTTATAGTGCAAGCTCATTCATTAAAATATGCAAGTGCTTTGTTATTTTACTTCATTTCTTTTTCTAAATTTTCATGATTAGAGCCCCCAGGCAAAGCCAGCATTTATGGCTGCCTCCGTGACACTGATGCAATCCTTCTGGGTAAGGTATTTCTTCAGTTTTTGTGGAAGAGAGAATTCCAGGATCCAAGATGGCTGAATTGGTCCCAATCATACAGGGTTGCTTTGCCTTGAATGGTCTCAATCTTCCTGAGTATTTTTGAGAATGCGTCGATCCATGCAAGTGGCGAGTATTTCAAACATACCTGACCTGTCCGTTGCAGATGACAGGAAAACCACTGCATAGCTAGCCTCAGACTTGGCCTTGTATCTACTGGCGGGCTTATTTGAGTTTCTGGTTAATGGCGGATGCGAAGATGTAGATAAATAAGGTCTTGACAATGGTAACGCCACTTGAGGGTGTGTTAATGAATGTTGCAGGTTAAGGCCAAGTGGTTAGACTCACCTTTGTTGGAAATGATCATTACCTGGATCTTTTCTGGCCCAAGGGTTACTTGCTATTTATCAGCCCAAGCCTACATGTTATCTAGGTTTTGCGGTATGTTACTGTGGACTTCTTCATTTGCTGATAATTGGCAAATTGTATTGTACACTGTGTCATCATCAGTAAATATCTCCACTTTGATGATGGAAAGACAATCATTGATGATGCAGCTAAAGATGGCTGGCTCTATGACACTGTCCTGAGGAACTCCTGCAGTAATATCCCAGCGCAGGGATGATTGAGCTCCAACAACCATAACCTTCTTTACTAACTAAACATGAATTTATGAATTTATGAACCATAACCTTCTTCCTTTGTGTGAAGTCTGAGTTTAACATTGTAATGTTTTCCACCTGATTTCAGTTTTACCAGAGCTCTTTCATTGCAAACTCCATCAAATGGTGAAATGATATTAAGGGCATTCACTTTCATCGTATCCCAGAATTAAGCTCTTAGGTCCATGTTTAGATATCGGCTCTGGAGGTGTATGGTCTTGGCAAAAGCTGCTTGCCAATGCCCAGTCAGGTTGATATCACTCTTAATAATTTCCAGCTGCTGGTGCAAGCCCACTTTTATGTTGGCCCGCACCTCCAGACTTAGGAACAGCTTCATGCCCAGGACCGGTCCTGCTGAGCCGGATGGTCACATGATCATCGCACAGTGAACCGGCACAGATCTACTTGCACTTTATTCTGCTTTAAAACTGTTCTAATTTGTTTCATTGGGTTGTTTAAATTTAAATTAATATTGACTAGCTAATTAATTTATTGCATCGTTTGGGAGGCGCATTCCCAATCTCGTTGTACCCCTGTACAATGACAATAAAGTTATATTGTATTGTATTGTATTGTGGCCCTTGTATTTTTTTTATCTGCACGTTCTCTTTGGTGGTGGCACTGTATTCTGGTTTCTTTTTCTCTCTTGCATTACCTTGATGCACTTATGTATGGTATGATTAGCCTAAATACCATACAAAGAAAGGTTTTCACTGCATCTCTATACATGTGAGAGTACTAAACCAATGGCAATAATGCTAATTGTTTGATGAAGAATGGGCTGGTGTGGTTATGCAAATATTAACTTGAAAAATTGAAACGACTGATTTAATCCAATTTGCTTCCGGAACTTTCCTGTTTTATACAGACAAATATCATTTTCATTCAAGCTACAAGCTTGTGTAGACCATGCAAATCCACCATATAAAAATAGCTATCAATACCACCGTTGTAAGTACTAGTCTATCAATAGTTCATGCAACTTAATTAGTTCTGCGCTTCATTCCCTCAATCCATTGGATTGCAATCATTATAAATGCACTGTACATATATTATTTAAGGTGTAATAATTATCTGATCACAAATGCATTTGTTAAATTAGATTAGCTATTGTAGTACTTCCTTTATATGTATGCATCCCTAAAGTTTATGCCAGAGAAATACATTTTACAGCTGTGTAAAATCAGTTATATATTTAATCGGAGGGCTTTGAACATGTTTAAGTTGTTCTACATTCTGATATTACATTGTACTCAAATGTTTTAACATTCTGCTGCCAGAATTTAAGTGGTTACCGTGCATAGCGCACTCTTCTTATCATTAGATATGTGTGGAAAACGTAACCATAGTTTTTGCTATGTCTGGTATTCCTTGAAAACCTTCAGATTTTTAGATTTAGAGATACAGCGCAGAAACAGGCCCTTCGGCCCACCGGGTCCGTGCCGCCCAGCGATCCCCGCACACTAACACTATCCTACACCCACTAGGGACAATTTTTACATTTTCCCAGCCAATTAACCTACATACCTGTACGTCTTTGGAGTGTGGGAGGAAACCGAAGATCTCGGAGAAAACCCACGCAGGTCAAGGGGAGAACGTACAAACTCCGTACAGACGGCGCCCATAGTCAGGATCGGACCTGAGTCTCCGGCGCTGCATTCGCTGCAAGGCAGCAACTCTACTGCTGCGCCACCGTGCCGCCCTTCACTACTTGAGGAGTTGTGGGGTGCCATGATGCGGTGGTCCTGGTGTGGGGGATATAACACAAAGGCTGTGATTTTAAATTTCCGCCATAACAGGTAATAAAATGGGTGGCACAGTGGTGCAGCAGTAGAGCTGCTGCCTTACAGCGTGACCTGCGTGGGTTTTCTCCGAGATCTTCGGTTTCCTCCCACACTCCAAAGACGTACGGGTTTATAGGCTAATTGGCAGTGTAAATATAAGTTTTTCCTAGTGTGTGTGTGTAGGATAGTGTGCGGGGATTGCTGGTCAGCATGGACTCAGTGGGCCGAAGGGCCTGTTTCCGCGCTGTATCTCTAAACTAAACTAAACTAAAATTGAACTTCACAAATCTGAAGGGAAAAAATGTCTATTTAATGGATACTTTCATGACCTTGGGGCATCCTGGCAGCTTTATAGATAATCGGGCACTTCTATTTTTGTACTATAGGTTCAATGATACTTATTGTTGAACTCACATCAGGGAAGAGAGCAGACTAACTGATTTGGTACAGTAAAACTCTGATAAATTGCTATCTGATTATACAAAACGCCCACCAGTTTGGCATCTGGCTCAACAGACTCCGGTTCCCACACTCCGTCCACTCACTGACTATCTAATTCCTGGGCTCACTTCAATTTCAAAGGTAGACACAGCATGCAAGGGTAACTCAGCGGGTCAGGAGTATCTCTGGAGGAAAAGGATATGAGACGTTTCGGGTCGGGACCCTTCTTCAGACTGAAAAGGGGGGGGGGGGGGGGTGAATGGAGGTGAATCAGGTCTCGCAACAGGTAGCCTCAGGCAGGGTGAGTCCCTGATAGGCCAATTGTTGATCTCAAGAGGGATCAACGTATAAGATTATTAAGGGGTTGGACACGTTAGAGGCAGGAAACATGTTCCCAATGTTGGGGGAATCTAGAACAAGGGGCCACAATTTAAGCATAAGGGGTGGGCCATTTAGAACTGAGATGAGGAAAAACTTTTTCAGTCAGAGAGTTGTGAATCTGTGGAATTCTCTGCCTCAGAAGGCAGTGGAGGCCAATTCTCTGAATGCATTCAAGAGAGAGCTAGATAGAGCTCTTAAGGATAGCGGAGTCAGGGGGTATGGGGAGAAGGCAGGAACGGGGTGCTGATTGAGAATGATCAGCCATGATCACATTGAATGGCGGTGCTGGCTCGAAAGGCCGAATGGCCTCCTCCTGCACCTATTGTCTATTGTCTATTGTCTATCTCAAGGGGGATACATAGTTACATTATGGTACTGGTGAAATGACTAGGGTGGGGGAAAGGGGGCAAGTGGGGGTGGGGGGGGGTGTAATAGAAGTTACTTAAAACTAGAGAGTTCAATGTTCATACCATTGGATTGTCAGCTACCCAAGTGGAATATGAGGTGCTGTTCCTCCAATTTGTGAGTGGCCTCACTGTGGCAATGGAGGAGGCCTAGGACAGAAAGGTCAGTATGGGAAAGGGAATTAAAATGGTTAGCAAACAGGAGATCCTGTGTGCGTCAGAGGGCCAAGTGTAAGTGTTCAGCGAAATGGTGGTCGTGTCTATGCTTGGTATCGCCTACGTACAGGAGCCCACATCGGGAGCACAGGATGCAGTAGATGAGGTCAGAGGAGGTGCATGTGAATGGACCTCCTCTTACCTGAAAGGTCAATGAAGTCCCTGGATGGAGCAGAGGGAGGAAGTATAAGGACAGCATCGGCGACTGTTTCGCGGAACACTGTATGTTCGGTCTGCCGAGGCATATGGGATCTCCCGGTTGCTAACTATTTTATTCACAAAATGCTGGAGTAACTCAGCAGGTCAGGCAGCATCTCAGGAGAGAAGGAATGGGTGACGTTTCGGGTCGAGACCCTGCTTCAGACTGAAGAAGGGTCTCGACCCGAAACGTCACCCATTCCTTCTCTCCCGAGATGCTGCCTGACCTGCTGAGTTACTCCAGCATTTTGTGAATAAATCGATTTGTACCAGCATCTGCAGTTATTTTCTTATGCTAACTATTTTACCTCCCCTTCCTATTTCTATACTGCCCTTTCTGTCCTGGGCCTCCTCCATTGCCAAAGAGTGAGGCCACATGGAAATTGGAGGAACAACACCTCAAATTATGCTTGGGTAGCTTACAACCCAGAGTTACTCCATCACTTTATGTCTATCTTTGGTATAAACTACCATCTGCAGATCCCTCCTATTCCCTTTAAATTCACTGGGTTTTGATCAGCACACTCCCGACTGAGTTACTGCGACCTTGTTTCCATGCTCCCATTAAATTACCAGTTGCACTGGAAAATGATTATTCCACTGTACGCCATCTGAAAAACTGAATTAGAACTATCATGGCAATTGAATAAAAGAATATCTGATAGTCCAGAAAATCTGCTCCTCCGGTATCACCAAAGTTGTGAGTTTGCTGCATTAATGGAATTTTATTGTATCTGGTTGACTTTTACAACAATAAGAGCAGATGGCATCATTAACAGTGAAAGTACTCTGAAGTACATTACAAGTTCAAACCGACATAAATAGTCACCAAGGCAAAGGAGAAGATATTAGTACACATGACTGACTACTCCATCAAACAGCTTGGTTTAAAGGGAGACATTAAAGGAGGAGAAAGGGGTGACGAAGCAGAGTGATTTTGAAAGGCAGGTCCTCAGTGAAGAATGTGATGACATTAAGGAAGGAAACAGAAGAACATAATCTGCCTATATCAAGGAAACACTGTTTGGTTTAGTTTAGAGTTTAATCTAGACCTACAACGTAGAAACAAGCCGCTTGGCTCACCGAGTCCACAATGACCATCGATCACCTGTTTATGCCAGTTCTATGTTATCCTACTTTTGCACCCACTTGAAACACAGTAGAGGAAATTTACACAGTCCATGTAACCCACAAACCCACAAACCCACATGTCCTTTCGGATGCAGGAGGAAACCGGAGCTCCTGGGAGATCAACCATTTTATATACTTCTATATCACCCCCCCCCCCTTAGCCTACGGTGTTTCAGAGAAATTCACCAACTTTTAATTTAGTGTTGAGATACAACATGGAAACAGGTCCTTCGGCCCACCAAGTCTATGCTAACCATTAATTGCCCAATCACACTAGTTCCATGTTATCCTTCTCCCGACATACCAGGGGCAATTTACAGATGCCAATTGACCTACAAACCTGCACATCTTTGGGCGGAAACCCACACAGTCACAGGGTGAACGTGCAAACTCCACACATACAGCACCTAGGTCAGGACCGAACACAGCTCCCTGGTGCTGTGAGGCAGCAGCTCTCCCAGCTTCCTGGATCAGAACAAAGGAAATATCTCTGATAATTTTGATGAAATTAGTAAGACTGGCAGTTAGAAGCACGTTTTTCTTCTTTGTCTATGGTGTGTGTTTAGTTAATAGCAGGCCTGTGATATTCTAACAGCTACCCGAACGGAGAGAGAAAAAAAACAAGGCAAAAATCACAGATGGATGGCTGGCAGAAATGGCCAGTCATCCATTTCTGGTGGTATAGAAAGGTTTATTGTCACGTGTACTGAAAAATAGTGAAACGTCTCGTATGCTATCCAGGTGAATCATCCATTTGTGATGACAATCAAACCATGCAGAATATAGTGTTATTGCTGCAGAGAAATTGCAGACAAAAGAATATAAGGGCAGCTACAATGTAGAGTCGGGAATCAGGAATACATCCTCAGCTTATGGTAGGTCTATTCAAGAGACTGATAACTCTGGGGCAGAATGAATGGATTTAACACAGAGGCTTGAAGAATCCAAAATTAGAGCCACAGTAAATGCTGTTGGAAATAAAGTTAAAACACCTTTGATCGGACAATGCGTTAAATTAGCGATATTGTGGAAGAATGAATGGAAATGTAATATGTAAGGTTGCAATGATAAGAAAGAACAAGTGAAGACTCGAGTTTAGTATGGGTGGCACGGTGGCACAGCAGTAGAGTTGCTGCCTTACAGCACTTACAGCTCTGGAGACCCGGGTTCGATCCCGACCACAGGTGCTGTCTGTACGGAGTTTGTACGTTCTCCCCGTGACCCGCGTGGGTTTTCTCCGGGATCGTCGGTTTCCTCCCACGCTTCAAAGACATACAGGTCTGTAGGTTAATTGGCTTGTTATAGTGTAAATTGTCCCTAGTGTGTGTGTGTGTGTGTAGGATAGTGTTAATGTGCGGGGATCGCTAGTCAGCGCGGACTCGGTGGGCCGAAGGGCCTGTTTCCACGCTGTATCTCTAAACTAAACTACGAATGCAGACTAGATGCATTCAATGGCCCTTCTCTATAGTTTATACCTTACATAATTCACCCTCCTCAATCTTGGAAAAATCAGAACTTCACTTCGAGTTTAGAGTTCATCCTTATTTGCTGCAGTAATTGAGTATTTTATGCTGATGCCTGATTAGGAAACTGCACAAGGATTGTAAAATTGAGATATTTACGTTTGATATTAAGACACATTTTAAGACACGTTAAGAGATTATTTCCCACAAATGTCTCCACTCACTTGACAATCCACCATCCACAGACATTGGTACAAATAGATTCCTTGCTGTATCTAAGGCCAAGTTACTGAAGCATGGGCCCTTCAATCTGCAGAAATTACAGAACTCGTTTTTAGTTTCATTTATGGATACAGCATGGAAACAGGCCCATTCGGCCCGCCGAGTCCACGCTGACCAGCGATCCCCGCACACTCACGCTATCCTAAACACACTCGGGACAATTTACAATTTTACCAAAGCCAATTAGCCTACAAACCTGTATGACCTTGGAGTGTGGAAGGAAACCAGAGATTCCAGAGAAAACCCACACAGGTCACGGGGTGAAGGTACAAACTCCATACCGACAGCATCTGTAGTCAGGATCAAGCCCGGGTCTCTGGTGCTGTAAGGCAGCAACTCCGCTGCGCCACCGTGCCACCTCGGCTGCCTTCAGAGGTTGCTGTTGTTGATCTGTGCTGCTAGGGATTTTCAGCCTTGAACTCATTATTGAAAGCCACTTTGAAGCAACATAAAACGCTTTCTTAAGTGTGCGTTGCCACATTATTCCCCACACGTCTCCACCCACTTAATCATCCACCATCCAAAGTCATTGGTGCAAATAGATTACTTGCTGTAACTGAGTCCAACCTACTGAAGCATGAGCTCTTCAATCAGGGGGGGGGGAGGGGTTGACAAATCGAGAGTACAAAGACGGAGTTAAAGAGGAAGTGAGTGCAGGAAAAGTTACGAAAGACTCCCGAATTACTGGGAAGGAAAGTTCGAGAAGGGATAAAAGGGTAAGGTCAGGGGCAATCGTGTGAGAGGGGAGGTGAATACCAAAGTTAAAGTGTTATATATGAATGCGCAGAGTATAAGAAATAAAGTGGATGAGCTTGAGGCTCAGTTAGATATTGGTGAGTATGATGTAATGGGAATTATAGAGACATGGCTACAAGAGGACCAGGTCTGGGAACTGAATCTTCAGGGGTATACGTCCTAACGAAAAGACAGACAGGTGGGCAGAAGGGGTGGGGTAGCTCTGTTGGTAAGGAATTAAATTCAGTCCCTTGCGAGGGGTGACATAGAATATGGAGATGTATCATATCATATCATATATATACAGCCGGAAACAGGCCTTTTCGGCCCACCAAGTCCGTGCCGTCCAGCAATCCCCGCACATTAACACTATCCTACACCCACTAGGGACAATTTTTACATTAACCCAGCCAATTAACCTACATACCTGTACGTCTTTGGTGTGTGGGAGGAAACCGAAGATCTCGGAGAAAACCCACGCAGGTCACGGGGAGAACGTACAAACTCCTTACAGTGCAGCACCCGTAGTCAGGATCGAACCTGAGTCTCCGGCGCTGCATTCGCTGTAAAGCAGCAACTCTACCGCTGCGCTACCGTGCCGCCCTTAGTGTGGATAGAACTGAGGAATTGTAAGTGTAAAAAGATCTTAATGGAAGTTATCTACAGGCCCTCAAACAGTAGCCTGGATATAGGGTGCAAGTTGAATCAAGAGTTAAAATTGGCATGTAGCAAAGGTAATGCTACAGTGGTTATGGGAGATTTCAACATGCAGGTAGACTGGGAAAATCAGGTTGGTACTGGACCCCAAGAAAGGGAGTTTGTGGAGTGCCTCCGAGATGGATTCTTAGAGCAGCTTGTACTGGAGCCTACCAGGGAGAAGGCAATTCTGGATTTAGTGTCGTGTAATGAACCGGATTTGATAAGGGAACTCAAGGTAAAAGACCTATTAGGAGGCAGTGATGATAATATGATAAGTTTGGATAATATGAAGGGAAAATTGGAAGTGTCAGTATTACAGTTTAGCAAAGGGGACAGTGGAGGCATGAGGGAGGAGCTGGCCAGAGTTGACTGGAAAGAGACCCCGGCAGGGATGACGGTGGAACAGCAATGGCAGGTATTTCTGGGAATAATACAGAAGGTGCAGGATCAGTTCATTCCAAAGAGGAAGAAAGATTCTAAGGGTAGTAAGAGGCGACCGTGGCTGACAAGGGGAGTATAAAAATAACATAGCAAAGATAAGCAGGAAGCCAGAGGATTGGGTAACTTTTAAAGAGCAACAGAAGATAACTAAAAAGGCAATACCGGGAGAAAAGATGAGGTACGAAAGTAAGTTAGCCAAGAATATAAAGGAGGATAGTAAAAGCTTCTTTAGGTACGTGAAGAGGAAAAAATTAGTTAAGACAAATGTGGGTCCCTTGAAGACAGAAACAGGTACATTTATTATGGGGAACAAGAAAATGGCAGACAAGTTGAACAGGTACTTTGAATCTGTCTACACAGTGGTGGGGAAGATGCTGGACTCGATTATAAAAGATGAAATAGCGGCACATTTGGTTGGCAGTAACAGGATTGGTCCGAGTCAGCTTGGATTTACGAAGGGGGAATCATGCTTGACTAATCTTCTGGAATTTTTTGAGGATGTAACGAGGAAAATGGACAAGGGAGAGCCAGTGGATGTAGTGTACCTGGACTTTCAGAAGTCCAGCGTAGGTTCAACAGGTTAATTCCCGGGATGGCTGAACTGTCATATGTTGAAAGAATGGAGCCACTGGGCTTTTATACACTGGAATTTAGAAGGATGAGAGGGGATCTTATTGAAACATATAAGATTATTAAGAGATTGGACATGCTGGAGGCAGGAAACATGTTCCCGATGTTGGGGGAGTCCCGAACTTTTTCACTTAGAGAGTTGTGAATCTGTGGAATTCTCTGCCTCAGAAGGCAGTGGAGGTCGATTCTCTGAGAGTTAGATGGAGCTCTTAAAGACAGCGGAGTCAAGAGATATGGGGAGAAGGCAGGAACAGGGTACTGATTGTTGGAAGATCAGCCATGGTCACAGTGAATGACGGTGCTGGCTCAAAGGGCCGAATGGCCTGCTCCGACACCTATTGTCTATTGTCTATATTGTGTATTGTCTAAAACATCTTGTGTCGGAAGGAACTGCAGATGTTGCTTTAAACCGACAATAAACACAAAAATCTGGAGTAACCCAGCGAGTCAGGCAGGTAGGTCTCTGGAGAAAAGCCAATTAACCCACAAAGCTGCATGTCTCTGAGGTGTGGGAGAAAACTAACGTGGTCTCAGGGAGAACGTACAAACTCTGTACAGAGAGTCAGGATCGAACCCAGGTCTCAGGCACTGTGTAAAGCAGCAACTCTGCCACTGTGCCATTGTGCTGTCCTATATTCCTATTGACACTTTTTGCCTAGGTTTGAGAAAAAATAGCCTCTTAGAAAAGGGAAAGTCACTCAACATTGGTTCAATCTTTCTGCATAAGATCACAAACAAAGATACTAGAGGAGCAAGATAGACCACTCGACCCTAAAAACCGTAGTACGTCATGGCACCATTTTAATAGGCAGAAACCTGCAAACATTTAAAAAGAAAAATAACAAAAATCTGTGAATTGATTGATGAGATATATTCTGCATTTTTATGGTATCATCACACATACTGTTCCCTCAAAACACTGATTACACTGCGAGAGGCATAACGGACGGCGGGTTTTGCTTACTAAAATGGCGGACGTTACGCTCCTTTGCGTACTACACTTCAGTATAGGCGATTTCAACGGAATGGTCCATCTTGCTCCTCTAGTATCTTTGGTCACAAACCAGATAGATACCTTAGGGAAAATGTTGTCCAGCAAATATTTCGTGGTACCTCCATTATTGAACCTGAGCAGTTTATTTTATTGTGAGATTCCTCTTCTTTCAGCACAACTGATAAAGACAGAATAAAAATAATATTTTGCATTTAAATAACAAATTTAATATCCTCAGGACATTACACAATCCTTCAAAATATTTCTTGAATTGTGGTCGTCATAGAATATTCTGCCTCATCCCTTGTCAGATCTCTGAGAGAGCTATTGATTTGGTTTCACTTCCTCCTTCTTCTCAGTGCTGCAAATGTTTTGCTTTTGCAGAAAACAAGTACAAATTAGATTTGTAACTCCCTTTTGGATTCTTTCTGACTTATTTATTTTACAGTATTTGTGATTGCAGTAGTTTGTCGGAAGAAATTGGTCTTGGTCTGTGACACAAGTTGAATTGTCTTGGGCCTGCTGCCTGCTTTTGATGCCATTTATGATTCTGACGTTTTAGTCAATTGCATAAACAACAGATGGTCAACCTAATGCTACTTGCATACGCCACCATCTATGAAGAATATTTAGCCATCTAATCAAAGCCGACTATGTTTTCCTTCATCACTTCATTTGGAACCATTATTAGAAGACCACAATACTTGCATGCTTTTAGAGTTTGTTTCTGAAGACCTAATTTAAGCACTGGGAGTTAGCACATGTGTAACTCCTGCATTATGGTATGGTCATTTTATGAATTGGGGTGGAGCAAGCTCCTATAAGAAGTAAATACGCCTACATCACAATAATTTACCATATGGTACCATACCAAGTACCATACCAAGTACCATACCATACCAAGCACCATACCAAGCACCATACCATACCAAGTCCCATACCATACCAAGTCCCATACCATACCAAGTCCCGTACCATACCAAGTACCGTACCATACCAGGTACCATACCATACCAAGTACCATACCATACCATACCAAGTTCCATACCAAACCAAGTACCATACCATACCAAGTCCCATACCATTACCAAGTCCCATACCATACCAAGTCCCATACCATAACAAGCACCATACCATACCATGTTCCATACCATACCAAGTACCATACCATTACCAATTACCACACCATGCCATCCCATACCATACCGTCCCATACCATACCAAGTTCCATACCATACCAAGTACCATACCATACCAAGTCCCATACCATACCAAGTCCCATACCATACCATGTCCCATACCATACCAAGCACCATACCATACCAAGTACCATACCATAATTTTATTTCTATGCCATTCACATTATTTTTTTATGCTTTCCAGTATTGAAAAGAAACAGAGCTAAAACAAAAAAAATCAAATTCTAGAGGGCATAACTTTAAGGTGAGAGGGGCAAAGGTTAAAGGAGATGTGTGAGGCAACTTTTTATACAGCGGGTGATGAGTTCCTGGAATGCACCACCAAGGGTGGTGGTTGAGGCAGATACATTAGTGGTATTTAAGAGACTTTTGGATAGTAATATGGATATGGAGGGAAAGAATATGGATTAATCGCAGGTAGATAAGGGATGGAGTCTTGCATTATGTTCAGCACAGACATTGTGGGCCGAAGGGACTGTACTTGTGCTGTACTGTTCTATGTTAAAAGTACTCAGGATTTACTTGATTTGCAAATGATGTTAATTGTATGCAATTGCATTGAATGCTGAAGCTTCAGAGTAGACCAGCAGAACTACCAATGGTCAATGGAGTGGAAGATAGTTTATGGACCCAGTCAGAGAGGACAATAATGACAAACACAGCTTCATGAGGCTATCGCAAGATTTCTGAAGGTGGCGGGAAAAGAAGGAAATCATGGCATGGAAGGTTTAAAGCCGCAGGACCCAGGGAATGGTGCCAATGATGGAAAAGTTCAGTCGTGCAGAGGGAATGGAGAAGCTGCAGTTGTTTTCGGCTCAGCAGAAAAATACAGCTTAAAATTAAGAAATGTATTTAAGAGACTTTTAACAGAGCGGTAGCTGTCCGGTAAAGGTTAGAGGAAATCTTCACCTCATCCTGTCCTTAGAAGTATGATATCTGGGCAGTCTTAATCGACAGCTTTAGTTTGCCTGCCCAAAGAAAAGGAAAAAACCAATGTCTGCTTCTGTCACTTGTTCAGAAAACCAGGTTAAAGTTGAAGGCTGTGGCTAAATATCTTCAATCATCTGAAATAATCCTCCAGCCTGTTCTACTGCCCAAGTGCTGCCCACTCCATGTAAGTTGAATAGTCTTAAAAGCACAGCTCAATGTGTCAGACTGACACATTCAAAGGGTCTTGACCTGAAATTTCACCCATTCCTTCTCTCCAGTTACTCTGGCATTTTGTGTCTATTTGTGGTGTAAACCAGTATCTGCAGTTCCTTTCTACACATTCAACAAAACATTGGTACTCCTAATACAATCTGCAATTGATTATGCTTCTGCCACCACTTGACACTATTCACTGCACCACTACCACTCCATGGTAGAAACTTATCAACGGACAATATCCACGCATTCACAGCTCCCTGATGCAATGCAACAACTGTGAACAAGGGACGGAAATTGATCCTCAGTTTCCAGATGATGTTTATCGCCACTCATCTTAGAGAAATGAACTGGTTTGGGAGGAATTCAGCTTCTTGGAGATTTATGTCATTCCCTGTTACTGTAACTGATGATTCTCTTGGCTCAGAGTTTAGTACTTTCTCTCTGATTCAGAAGATTGTAAATTAGATTTGTGTAGCTCTGATATCTTAGCGCAGAAACTTTGATGACGGTCTGGAATATTGCACCATTGCCAATTTTTAGATGTGATATTAAACAGTGGTCCTTATTTGCCACTATGGTGAGTGTAAAATATCCCGTGACCCAAAAATGATTCACTATTTGAACCACAGCTATGTAGCATGAGATGAAATTGACTCCCGCATGGAGATTGCACAACAACCAGTGTTGCGGTGCTAATTTTTTAGGTGCTGGAGCTGTCTCTGGTGCCAGAGCAGCCGCTGGTAAATTCCCTGCTTGTTAAAATTCCCCGCTGTTTGTTTTGGGGTTTTTTTTTACAGAGGTCCTGGAGCGGCGCTCCAGTGATCTCCAGCAGCACTGCCCCCCGGTGCACAATACTATTACTGAAAGATGTTTCCCGAAGACGCATTGCAAGCGAATCATGGAAGTACAACATAAGCTCCTTGCAGCAGGGCTTTGATGTGCAGCTATCGTGATTTTTCTTCAGGATATTATCGAGAATTATGTTCTGCATGGTTTAAAGGACTTCAATTCTTCCACCGGTGGTTTCTTCAAGAGTGCGTGTGGATAATTTGGTATCCTGGTCCTTGTGTTTCATGCTCATCAACTGGTAGCTGTTTTGTATCATTGGTCTTTTCCCTTTGGAGAACTGAGTGAAGTATTGGAAGGCACGTTGTGCTTAGAAACAGTGCTGGAGGTTACAACATGATACCTATTGCCTAGGTTACAATCATTATTGTAAACCCAGCTACTTTACCAAGGTAAGATTTTGTAAAAAGTGAGAACCTCCATGAAAAAAAGCATCTTTTTGAGATTCTCGCCTTGAAATAGTTTTTATTTTGCTAGCCATATCTTCAGTTGTAAGTCGAGAACAAGAATCTTGCTCTCAGCATTAGCAAACTTTGGTGGCAAGAACAGGAATACAGATTATTATCTGAATGGTGTCAAGTTAGGAAAAGGGGATGTACGACGAGATCTGGGTGTCTTTGTTCATCAGTCACTGAAAGTAAGCATGCAGGTACAACAGGCATTGAAGAAAGCTAATGGCATGTTGGCCTTCATAACAAGAGGATTTGAGTACAGGAGCAAAGAGGTCCTTCTGCAGTTGTGCAGGGCCCTAGTGAGACCACACCTCGAGTATTGTGCGCAGTTTGGATCTCTAAATGTGAGGAAGGACATTTTTGCTATTGAGGGAGTGCAGTGTAGGTTCACGAGGTTAATTCCCGGGATGGCGGGACTGTCGTATGTTGAAAGACTGGAGCGACTGGGCTTGTATACACTGGAATTTAGAAGGATGAGAGGGGATCTTATTGAAACATATAAGATTATTAAGGGATTGGACACACTGGAGGCAGGAAACATGTTCCCGATGTTGGGGGAGTCCAGAACTATGGGCCACAGTTTAAAAAATAAGGGGTAGGCCATTTAGAACAGAGATGAGGAAAAACATTTTCACTCAGATAGTTGTGAATCTATGGAATTCTCTGCCTCAGAAGGCAGTGGAGGCCAATTCTCTGGATGCGTTCAAGAGAGAGTTAGATAGAGCTCTTAAAGATTGCGGAGTCAAGGGATATGGGGAGATGGCAGGAACGGAGTACTGATTGTGGATGATCCCATTGTCCCAGTGAATGGTGGTGCTGGCTCGAAGGGCCGAATGGCCTACTCTTGCACCTATTGTCTATTGTCTATTGTCTAAATCCAAGGAGCTGATTGTTCACTTCAAGAAAGGGAAGCCAAGGATCTATAAACCTGTCTACGTCAATGGGACAGAGAGAGAGTTATCAGCTTCAAATTCTATGTTACTTGTAACTAACTTGCTTTTTTTTTTAACTCTTCCAGTTCTTATGAAGGATCTTTGAATTGAAAGATTCACTCCAATTCTCTTTCTGCACTCACTAATGTGGTATTGGAGTTAGCAAGGATGGTTATCAAAAATGACAGCAGGATCGCAATCAGTTGGGCAATACATAGTTTCTTGAACGTGTCATCACAGGTAGATAAGGGTGGTCAAGAAGGCATTCGGTACATTGGCCTTCATCAGTCAGGGTATTGAGTATAGAAGTTGGATTATAGTTACAGTTGTCCAAATGAGGTCACATTTGGAGTATTGTGTACAGGTTTGGTCACATTGCTGTAGGAACGATGTTAAGCTAGAAAGAGTGCAGAGAAGTATTTACGAGGATATGGCCAGGACTTGAGGATCTGAGCCACAGGGAGTGGGTGAGCATTATTCTATGGAATCTGTGGAGTTAATCTGTGGAATTCTTTGCCACATAAGGCAGTGGAGGCCAATTCACTGGGTATTTTCTAGAGAGAGAGATATAGCTCTTAGGGCTAATGGAATCAAGGGACATGGGGAGAAAGCAGGAATGGGGTACTGATTTCGGATGATCAGCCATGATCATATTGAATGGCGGTGCTGGCTCGAAGGGCCGAATGGCATACACCTGCACTTATTTTATATTTTTCTATGTTTCTGTTATTCCTTGGAGCACAGAAGGATAAGGGGTGATCTTTTAGAGGTGTGTAAGATCATGAGTGGAATTAATAGTGTAGATGTAGGGGAATCAAGAACCAGAGGACATGGGTTTAAGCTGAGAGGGGAAAGACTTAACATGAACCTGAGGAGCAATTTTTTCCACACACAGGATGGTGGGTATATGAAACGAGCTGCCAGAGGAGGTAGCTGAGGCAGGTACTATAACATAATTTAAAAGACATTTGGAGACATGCATGGATTTGAAAGTCACAGAGGCCAACGTCAGAAGATCCTTCAGGGGGGTGAACCCTTGGAAGGCGCCTGGACCTGATGGTTTACCAGGTCGAGTTCTCAAAACATGTGCAGACCAACTGGCTGGGGTTTTTGCGGACATTTTCAACCTATCATTATTGAGGTCCGAGGTTCCCACCTGCTTTAAGAGGGAATCAATGATACTAAGCCCAAGAAGACTAAGGTGATGTGCCTCAACGACTATCGACCAGTGGCACTAACGTCTGTGGTGATGAAATGCTTTGAGAGGTTGGTTATGTTCGCTATCAACTCCTACCTCAACAAGAACCTCAACCCACTATAGTTTGCCTACCGTCACAACAGGTCAACGGAGGATGCGATCTCACTAGCTCTCCACTCTGCACTGGATCACTTGGACAATAAAAACACTTGCATCAGGCTGTTGTTTATAGACTACAGTTTGGTGTTCAATACCATCATCCCATCCAAGCTGGTTACCAAGCTCACGGAACTGGGTGAATCCCTCTGCAATTGGATCCTCGACTTTCTCATCCACAGACCACAGTCTAGTCAAATTGGCAGAAATACCTCTTCCTCATTAACAATCAGTATGGGAACACCTCAAGGCGACGTGCTCAGCCCCCCTGCTCTACTCACTCTATACTCATGACTGTGTAGCCGGACACAGTGCGAACTCCATTTTCAAGTTCGTTGATGACACCACCGTTGTTGGCCGAATTACAGATGATGATGAGTCAGAGTATAGAAGTGAGATCGACCAATTGACCAAATGGTGCCAGCACAACAACCTGGCTCTCAATATCAGTAAAACCAATGAACTGATTGTGGACTTTGGAAGAGGAAGGATGAGGACCCACAATCCTGTTTATATCAGGAGAGAGTCAAAAACCTCAAATTCCTGGGCATGCATATTTCAGAAGGTCTTTCCTGGATCCAGCACACTGATGCAATTATAAAGCACATCAATGCCTCTACTTCCTGAGAAGACTATGGAGATTTGGTATGTCAGAGAGGATTCTCTTGAACTTCTACAGGTGTGCAATAGAGAGCATATTGATTGGTTGCATCGTGGCCTGGTTCGACCACTTCAACGCCCAGGAGTGGAAAAGACTACAAAAAGCTGTGAGCACTGCCCAGTCCATCACTGCTCTGACCTCCCCACCATCGAAGGGATTTATCGGAGTCGCTGCCTCAAAAAGGCAGCCAGCATCATCAGAGACCCACACCATCCTAGCCGCACACTCATTTCTCCATCGGGAAGAAGATACAGGAGCCTGAAAACTGTAACGTCCAGGTTCAGGGACAGCTTCTTCCTTAAAGCCATCAACCTCAAATAAGCTCTGAACTTGAATAGACTATTATTATTATTAGTTTTATTATTATTATTATTATTATTATTGCACTACTAGTGTTTTTTTAGTATGTATGTGTGTATATATATATATATATATATGTATGTGTGTGTATGTTTATAGATATATATATATATATATATATATATACACACACACATACATATATATCCCCATATATATATATATTAATGATTTATGATAATGACAATGAAATTCTTACTTGCTGCAGCACAACAGAATATGTTGCTATGACAGAATATCGCTATGTGTGTGTACTTGTGGGTATGTGTTTATATACACACTGAACTTTTTTTTCTCTCTCGTTTATCATATTGTTTACAGTGTACTATGTTTACATATTCTGTTGTGCTGCAGCAAGTAAGAATTTCATTGTTCTATCTGGGACACATGATAATAAAGCACTCTTGACTCTTGACTTGATAGGGGCCAAATGCGGGCAGATGGGACTAGTGTAGATGGGGCATTTTGGTTGGCACGGGCAAGTTGGGCCGAAGGGCTTGTTTTCATGCTGTATGACTATGACTCTACTACCTGACCTGCAGGGTATTTGCAGTACTTTTTTGATTTTCTATCTCATACATTCACCTCCCAACTCCAGTTAAGGCCACAAATAATTGTTGGCATTGCTTCAGTAGCCATTAGCTAGCTGACATACATTAACCAGTCGTGAAACTGAGCAGTCTAGTAATTTACTCGGCAATAAACAACGTAGTTAGCACCATCTGCAATCATGGCAATTATATGACTTTATATGTGCCTGCGTAGGCTCAAACTGAAACAATTAATTTACACATTTTTGATCCCAGTTCATATTTTTCCACAGCAGTATATTCACTACCTTCTCCCGTTAGAGCATTTCAGATTGCTGTAAGTCAGCATGACAGAATTCTAAATCACTACCAAATAATTTGAGTCACAGAATAATAATTAGCTCTTAAAGAATTTGTGCAACGAAACAAAATGTGAAAGAAGCAGTAATATTTTCAATATTTCTTATTAAGTGGGGTCTCGACACGGAACATTACCTTTGCATGTTCTCCAGGGATGCTGTCTGACCTGCTGAGTTACTCCAGCATTTTGTGTCTTTTTTTGTAAACCAGCATCTGCAATTCCTTGCTTCTACATTCCACGATTTTCCTTTCAATTTTTGCCAAGGCTTTACATTCCGGAAAAATCATGGTGCAGACCACTTCCTAAGAACAAAGACCCTCTAAATGGGGCGGAGTACTATGCTATCCAAATGCACCCATGGAGGGAGTTACAGAATTGAAATCTAGATAGATGCAAACTTCTGACAAAAAGCGATAAGCTTGATACATTAATTGTTTCTCTCTCCACAAATTCTCTCTCACTTGTTGAATATTTTCAGAATCATCTGTTTAGAAAAATAGGGGCAGGAGTAGGCCATTCGGCCCTTCCTGCCAGCACCGCCATTCAATATGATCATGGCTGATCATGGAAAATCAGTACCCGGTTCCTGTTTTTTCCCCATATCCCTTGTTTCCTTTAGCCCTAAGAACTGAATCTAACTCCCTCTCGAAAACATCTAGTAAATTGGCCTCCACTGCCTTCTGTGGTAGACAATTCCACAGACTCACAAATCTCTGGGTGAAAAAGTTTTTCCTCATCTCAGTCCCAAATGGCTTACCCCTTATCCTTAAATTGTGACCCCTGGTTCTGGACTCCCCCAACATCGAGACCATTTTTCCTGCATCTAGCCTATCCAATCCGTTAAGAATTTTTTCATGTTTCTATAAGGAAGCATGCAGGTACAGCAGGCAGTGAAGAAAGCCAATGGAATGTTGGCCTTCATAACAAGAGGAGTTGAGTAAAGGAGCAAAGAGGTCCTTCTGCAGTTGTACAGGGCCCTAGTGAGACCGCACCTGGAGTACTGTGTGCAGTTTTGGTCTCCAAATGTGAGGAAGGATATTCTTGCTATTTAGGGCGTGCAGCGTAGGTTTACTAGGTTAATTCCCGGAATGGCGGGACTGTCATATGTTGAAAGACTGGAGCGACTAGGCTTGTATACACTGGAATTTAGAAGGATGAGAGGAGATCTTATCGAAACGTATAAGATTATTAAGGGGTTGGACACGTTAGAGGCAGGAAACATGTTCCCAATGTTGGGGGAGTCCAGAACAAGGGGCCACAGTTTAAGAATAAGGGGTAGGCCATTTAGAACTGAGATGAGGAAAAATCTTTTTCAGAGTTGTGAATCTGTGGAATTCTCTGCCTCAGAAGGCAGTGGAGACCAATTCTCTGAATGCATTCAAGAGAGAGCTAGTTAGAGCTCTTAAGGATAGTGGAATCAGGGGGTATGGGGAGGAGGCAGGAATGGGGCACTGATTGAGAATGATCAACCATGATCACATTGAATGGCGGTGCTGGCTCGAAGGGCTGAATGGCCTCCTCCTGCACCTACTGTCTATTGTCTATTGTCTATATCTTTTATTTTGTTTATTGTTTACCTTTGTATTGTTTTTAAAATAAGTTCTTAAATTGGTTTTGATCATGTACCAGTGTTCGCAGTGCAATGAAACATTGCCAGTATAGAATTTTGATATATTTGTCTTTTTTTTTCATTTTGGAACATTTTGAACCATTCTAAATCAATATAATTTTCGGGCAGTGTTCTTGTCAACAAGCTAAAAGAAAGGGACAAGTATACTTTTGATTTTCTTTTTATTGCAAGGGCAACTTCAGGAAAATGTTTAGAAATCTTTCAAAGGCAGTATTGATTACTGCCTATGGAGGACAGCTGAGAAATGATCTGTATGTAGCGCAAAATCTAATAAATTTCTAGCAGCAGTTTACAGTGCTGCAATTTTGATGATAAAGAAATTTGCCAACATGCCTTTGCAGCCAAAAGAAAGATGCATTGCTTGGTAGACTTGAGGGAACGTATAACGAAGATGCTTTCCATGCACTGGTATGACAGCTCAAGTTTGACATTCATGTGTTTCTGGAAATTCCACATAATCAATTATAATAGCGAATCAATAGAACAGACTATTAGCAATTTTTCATTTCATTTCATTTTATTTTATTTTGTACATGTTAAAAGACATCAATTAAAAAACAAAATAAACAAAAAAACAGAAGACATACAAAGAATTTCACCATTACAACGTCTTTACATGTGCGAAAAGGAGTAGGAAGAAGTGTGAACTTCTTGAATGAATGAAGTGTGAATGAATGTCTCCTGGCTATTGTCAATGCTAAGCAGGAAGCATTCTATCCTGTGAGTTGAAGATCAAGACTCATTCTGGGAATAACATAACATATAACATATAACAACTACAGCATGGAAACATGCCTGTCCGGCCCTACCAGTCCACGCCGACCATTCTCCCTGACCTAGTCTCATCTACCTGCACTCAGACCATAACCCTCCAATCCCCTCCTATCCATATACCTATCCAATTTACTCTTAAATAATAAAATCTAGCCAGCCTCCACCACTTCCACCGGAAGTCCATTCCATACAGCCACAACCCTCTGAGTAAAGAAATTCCCCCTCATGTTACCCCTAAACCTTTGTCCCTCAATTCTGAAGCTATGTCCCCTTGTTGGAATCTTCCCCACTCTCAAAGGGAAAAGCCTACCCACGTCAACTCTGTCCGTCCCTCTCAAAATTTTAAAAACCTCTATCAAGTCCCCCCTCAACCTTCTACGCTCCAAAGAATAAAGACCCAACCTGTTCAACCTCTCTCTGTAGCCTAAGTGCTGAAACCCAGGCAACATTCTAGTAAATCTCCTCTGTACCCTCTCCATTTTGTCGACATCCTTCCTATAATTTGGCGACCAGAACTGCACACCATACTCCAGATTCGGCCTCACCAATGCCCTGTACAATTTCAACATTACATCCCAACTTCTATACTCGATGCTCTGATTTATAAAGGCAAGCATACCAAACGCCTTCTTCACCACCCTATCCACATGAGATTCCACCTTCAGGGAACAATGCACAGTTATTCCCAGATCCCTCTGTTCCACTGCATTCCTCAATTCCCTACCATTTACCCTGTACGTCCTATTTTGATTTGTCCTACCAAAATGCAGCACCTCACACTTATCAGCATTAAACTCCATCTGCCATCTTTCAGCCCACCCTTCCAAAAGGCCCAAGTCTCTCTGTAGACTTTGAAAATCTACCTCACTATCAACTACTCCACCTATCTTAGTATCATCTGCATATTTACTAATCCAATTTGCCACACCATCATCCAGATCATTAATGTAAATGACAAACAACAGTGGACCCAACACAGATCCTTGGGGCACTCCACTAGACACTGGCCTCCAACCTGACATACAATTGTCAACCGTTACCCTCTGGTATCTCCCATTCAGCCATTGTTGAATCCATCTTGCAACCTCACTATTAATACCCAACGATTTAACCTTCTTAATCAACCTTCCATGTGGAACCTTGTCAAGGAAGGAATGAAGCAGCATTGTTAAATTGAGGCTGGTAAACGTGCTGATATCTGAATTTCAGTGAAAGGCAAGGGCCATTCTGTTAGTAGCTGTCAAAATGTCCATGGCTTTGAACTTGAATGTGCCTCTTTTCTTACAGGAGGGGTGTGGAGATATTTGTAACAAAGTTCATGTGCATTGCTATTTTGGTACAACACTTCAATTCTGCCCTGTAACAGAAATGAAGGAAATCCCACGACCTTAACGTCAACCCAATATGTAGTCATGGGCAGTGAATCATGCAGGTTACTGCCAGATATACTAGTTGGTGCTATCATCGCTTCAAACTGTGTCATCTGTATTTTAGCCTTGAAAGCAAACCAGTATTGAACCACAACTGCTATCTACCAGACCTAATGGCATTCACAAGTTTACGTTTAAGGAGTAGAATTAGACCATTCGGCCCACCGAGTCCACTCCGCCATTCTGCCTAATCTCTGCCTCCTATTCCCATTTTCAGGCCTTCTCCCCATATCCCTTAACACCCATTCCAATCAAGTATTTGTCTATCTCTGCCTTAAAAATATCCACTGACTTGGCCTCCACAGCCCTTTGTGGCAATGACTTCCACAGATTAACAACCCTCTGACTAAAGAAGTTCCTCCTCACCTCCTTTCTAAAAGAGTGTCCTTTAATTCTGAGGCTATGACCTCTGGTCCTAGACTCTCCCACCTGTAGAAACGTCCTTTCCACATCCACTCTATCTATGCCTTTCATTGTTCTGTAATGAGGTCCCCCCTCAACCTTCTAAACTCCATCGAGTACGGGCCCAGTGCTGTCAAATGCTCATCATATGCTAACCCACTCATTCCTGGAATCGTTCTTGTAAACCTCCTCTGGGCCTCCTCCAGAGCCAACACACCCTTCCTCAGATGTGGGGCCCAAATTTGCTCACAGTACTCCAAATACGGTCTGACCAGCGCCTTATAGAGCCTTGGCAGTACATTTCTGTTTTTGTATTCCAGTCCTCTCGATATAATTGCAAGCATTGAGTTTGCCTTCATGGCATGACAGATAATGCTAATGTGAGTAACCTGCCCACAGGGATGGCCACAGTGCCACAGAAGACATAAAGGAGAAGATCAAAGGTGTACTGAAATATTAACTTCTGCTGCCTTCCCTGTGCTGGTTGAGTCTCCTACCATTTAACAAGATAAGAGTTGAAATGTACTGCATGGCACAGTCTTGCCCTTTTACTTCAGATATGCATCGAGCAGGAGCACGAAGGGAGGGAGGAAACACCTTTGAATTCAATGGATGTCGGACCCATAAGATTGAATTAACATCAAATTAACAACCTTTCATTTGAATTGATAAAAGTGAGAAGTGTGATAGATTTTAAGCAATTATAGAGACAGAAAAAGGAAAGGGAAGAAAGGACAGAAAGTAATGTCTGCAAAAGGTTGGTTTCATGTTCTTTCCATCTCGAATTTCTGAAAGATCTGGTCTTGTCACATCCTGAAATCCACACTTAATTGCATGCTTTGGTGCATCCATACTATTGGCCTCTCTACAGCAGCATTGATTTTTATCTCAAAGGTCTTGAGGTCCACAATGTTGCTTTATTCTTTGCTGCATTTGATGGTGCAACCAACGACATTTTCCTTTCCTGTCAGACATCAGTCATTTTTAGTCGTTGTTTATTTCATCGCTTACTCCTTTATCCCATCCTTCTGCCTCGCACAATTTGTAACAAATTAATTTCCACATTTCCCTCTACTGCTGAACTCCTCTCTTGTTCTTTCCTCCATTTCAACACGTTTCTGCGTCTGTGCTTGCAGCAGGATATTGCCAGCAACACATCCACTAATCTATAAGATTGAATTTAACACTTCATCCAAGCAAAGAACCCAACAAAACCCTGCTAATAAAACCATGCATTGAAACATCCCACTGGCTTTAATAGTAATACTCCAGCAACTCTTTGCCGTGAATAAAATACATTACTATTCGACCCATGACTCCAAAAATCATCATTCCATTAATGTTGGAGCCTCGCAAACACAGCCACAAGCATTTTCAATTTCTTAACAGAATGTTACAACACCATTAAGCTAAATATTCTGACATCACTCTGCCATTAGTGCTTAAGGCCCTGATATGATTGTCCAAAAGGTGCTTCTATGATATTAACTATGGAAGACAGATTAAAATGAGTTGCAGTGGAAAGGGCATTTATTTGTAACTTATGATTTCTTTTTTTTTTAGATTACTGCCAGAGTCCTTAGATTTTAGGTTTAGGTTTATCTCTTCTCACGTGATGCAGTGAAAAGCTTTGTTTGAGTGCTATCCAGTCAAACCACATAATACTATACATGAATAGAATCAAGCCAAACGCATGTACAATAGGTAGAATATAGTTATCAGATTATAGTTTATCACTTTCTTTACAAAGCCACCCAACTTAAAATTACTGCCACAAAGTATAACACATGGAAGACCGTTGTCTACTCAGAACAGAGAACACAGAACTGTGTAACTCCAGAACAGGCCATTCAGCCCACAATAACTGTACCAGACACGGTGCCCAGACTATCTATTATCTACCTGCACATTATCCCTCCAGTCCCTGCACACCCATGTAACTATCCAAAAGCCTCTTAAATGCTACTATCAGATCCGCCTCCACCACCAACTGAGGCAGTGCCTTCCAGTCATTCACCACCCTCTGTTTAAAAAATTACCCCAAATTTCTCTGTAAACTTTGTCTCTCTCACACTAAAGCTATGTCCTTGTTCCCATGTTTTGTTTTACTCCAGAAATCTTCCAGTCCTTAATTCCATGTTCATTTTATTCCTTAAATTGATTTTCCAGGAAGAGATTCTGTTCATTTATGAGTTGGAGATGTCTTTGGTCCAGCTGATGCTTATTGCTCCTTGAAAATGGCCACTAAGAAGGTAGACAGATCAGGACTTCTTGAAAGATCAGGACTTGTGATGAATGTTCTACTAGGCTCTTGATTAGGAAATTTCAATATTTACATGCCAAAAGTGAATGAGTTGTGCTTATAGTTACAAATGAAGTGTTTTAGACTTTAGAGATACAGTGCAGAAACAGATGCTTCGGCCCACCGAGTCTGTGTCGACCAGCGATCATCCTGTACACTAGCACTACACCAGGGGCAATTTACAATTTTTTTATTGAAGCAAATTAACCTACAAACCTGGTAATTATTCACAAAATGCTGGAGTAATTCAGCAGGTCAGGCAGCATCTCAGGAGAGAAGGAATGGGTGATGTTTTGGGTCGAGACCTTTCTTCAGACTGAAGAAGGGTCTCGACCCGAAACGTCACCCATTCCTTCTCTCCTGAGATGCTGCCCTGCCTGACCTGCTGAGTTACTCCAGCATTTTGTGAATAAATACCTTCGATTTGTACCAGCATCTGCAGTTATTTTCCTACCTAACCTACAAACCTGAACGTCTTTGGAGTCTGCGAGAAAACAGGTGTACCCGGTGAAAACCCATGCGGTCACAGGGAGAACGGACAAACTCCACACAGACAGCATCCGTAGTCAGGATGGAACGGGTCTCTGGTGCTGTAAGGCAGCAACTCTACTTCCGTGCCACTGTGCCGCCCTGTGATGATGTGAAACCTGAAGGGGCTCATGGTGGCTCACATGTACGCCTGCTGCTCAAGTCTTTCAAGTTGGTTGTAATCAGGATTTGGAGATGCTGTTGAAGGGATGTTGATAGGTGTGTGTTGAGTGATTGGTAGATGGTGTATACCGCGGTCTATATTGCTCCGGTGGTTGAGGGTAAAAATGTGTAGGATGCTGGGTGGACTGCCAATCACATCAATGTAGCCTTTATTGTTCGTAAAGAACAATATTTTGTTTAGCATTTACAAGGCGATACGATATAACTTTATTCATCCCAGGAGGGAAATTGGTCTGCCAACAGTAATAAAACACAACAAGATACATGAAACATGAAATTAATGTGACAAGTGGAAAGTCCAGGAATGGGGATGTGTAAAGATTTGGGGGGGGGGGGGGGGGGGAGGGAGAGAGAAAGGTCAGTCTACCCCACGCCAGAAGGAGGAGGAGTTATACAGTTTGATAGCCACAGGGAAAAAGAATCTCCTGTGGCCTTTCTGTGCTGCACCTTGGTGGAAACAGTAGGTTGCTGAAGGTGCTCCTCAGGTTGACCAGTGTGTCATGGAAGGGGTGAGCTGTATTGTCCAAGATGCCAATCTGACCAACGTAAGAAAATGTTGTTGAGCTCAGTAGTGAATCGATGTTACTTCCAAGATTCAGCATACACTGAGTCATTCCATGGCTGTATCATGCAGCTGCTGCCACTTAGCTGTGCAGCTGCAACCTTGTGGGACAGCCCTTGAAGAGGCATGTACGCGTTTATAAGTTGAGGCAAAAGCTACCAATAGTGGGGGAAACAGAAACATAAGCAGAGCATGCTGAAATAATGTGATAGGTCAAGCAGTAGGATTAGAGGAATGAAACAGAGTCGATGTTTTTAGATCAAGGACTCTTCATCAGAAGTGGAAGTGTGAGGCAGCAAGCTGGTATTAATTTGCAGAGAGAGGGAGATGGGGAGAATGACTGTAATAAGGTGTAGGGAGGAACTGCAAATGCTGGTTTACACCGAAGATAGACACTAGATGCTGGAGTAACTTAACAGGTTAGGCAGCATCTCTCGAGAAAAGGAATAAGTGACGATTCGGGTCGAGAACCTTCCTCGCTTCTCGACTGTAATAAGGTGCTGACCAAAGTTGTCAAGGAACCAATTACTTGGAAAACTGGCAAGTGGGATAAAATTATATTGAGTAAAGGGGGATGACTTGAAATTGTTTAAATAAAGGTAATCCTGAGGGTGTATGGTGCAGAGGGAGAAGATGAGATGTTGTTCCATAAGCTTGAATTGAGCATCATCAGAGGAAAGGAGGAAGCCAAAGACTGAGAGATCAGAATAGGAGTAAGGCAATGAATTGAAGATGATTGGAAGCTGAGGATCACCGCAGCATAATATACAACACAAGACATTCTTTCCAGATTTTTATTAACACTATAACAGTTTTCCTGTAAAAAATTTGTCCCATTGATGTGGTAGGACATTGAACAGACAGCACAGGAACTGGCCCTTTGGCCCACAATGTCTGTGCTGAACATAATACTATGGGCATGGAAATGGGCCCTTTGGTCCACCAAGTCCACGCCGACCACTGACCAGTGTTCACACAAATTCTAAGTTATCCCACTTTCATATTCATTCCCTACACACGATGGACAATTATAGAGGCCAATTAACCGACAAACCCACACGTCTTTGGCATGTGGGTGGAAAGAAGAGCACCCGGAGGAAACCCACATGAAACCCACATGAAACCCACATGAAACCCACATGAAACCCACATGAAACCCACATGAAACCCACATGAAACCCACATGAAACCCACATGCTGAGAAGGAGAACATACAAACTCCACAAAGACAACACCTGACGTCGGGATTGAACCAGGGTCTTTTGCTCTGTGAAGCGGCAGTTCTCCCAGTTGCGCCACTGGGCCACTTCGTCACTGTACATTTAGTTGGCTCTCTTTAAACCAATTACAACTCTATTTCTCTGACTCTTTGCACTGTGGTAATTTGATCCCCGTGTTTCGTTTGAATGGAGAGTAAGAGGAGTCGTAGGTATAAATAAACACCAATTTTGGTGTGGAGAAATGTCATGTCGTGGAATGTGTCGGCAAAACAAAGCCTTAAGTGCAAGCAGTGTATCACTTAAACAGTAAGCTGAGTGAAACAGCCTGACGAAGAATGTAGTTTGAGTGTCATTTGCCCTTTTCTGTGTGAATTCGTGGGAAGCAGTATTAGTAAAAGCTGGTTTTCTTTGAGTAAGTCAGTGCTGATGTTTATCAGACCAGTGATACTGAAAGTCATTCTGGAAGACAAAAAAATGACTTTTTATGATTAAATATCACATACACATGCAGGGAATGGAGGAATATGGATCACACGCAGGCTGAGGAGATTAAATTAATTTAGCATCATGCTCAGCACGGACATTGTGGGCCAAAGGGCCAGTTCCTGTGATGTCTGTTCTATGTTCTATGACATCATTTGGACAAATTTTACAAGGAAATCACGTTTTAGTATTAATGAAAATCTTGACAGAATGTCTGGTGTTTAATATCCTGCTGGGATGGCAAATGGACATAATTTCGCTCCAGGTTAAAACTATTCCAATTGCTGTATTTTTTTACAGCACAATGAGAATAAATATTTTACCAGAAACAAATTTGAGAACTTAATTTAAGGTGCCATACTTAGAAGGTTGGGTGGTTTGAAAAACACACACTATTCAGTCAAAACCTTCAATATATTAATTTCTTTATCTCTCCACATCACCTGCTATATCTCTTGTATCCTTTATCCCTAACCAGTCTGAAGAAGGGTCTCGACCCAAAACATCACCCATTCCTTCTCTCCAGAGATGCTGCCTGTCCCACTGAGTTACTCCAGCTTTTTGTGTCTATCTTCGGTTTAAACCAACATCTGCAGTTCCTTCTTACACAATATATTAGTTTAGTTTAATTTAGATACACAGCACGGAAACAAGCCCTTCGGTCCACCGAGTTCGCACCGACCAGCGATCCACGCACGTTAACACTTTCCTACCCCAGGGACAATTATTACACACATACCAAGCCAATTAACCTCCAAACCTGTACATCTTTGGAGTGTGGGAGGAAACCGAAGTTCTCAGAGAAAACCCACACAGTCACGGGGAGAACGTATAAACTCCGTACAGGCAAGCACCCACAGCCAGGATCGAACCCGGGTCTCTGGCGTTGTAAGCACTGTAAGGCAGCAACTGTTGAGCTGCGCCACCGTGCCGCTCCTGCAAAATGAATTTCACTGTGCAGTTGGATATGGGACAAATCAAGCACTATTGACTATTGACTATTTTAATCTAAGAAAACAAACTGATTAAAATAACCTATTGGTATTGGTTTATTATTGTCCTGTCAAACCAAATAGTACAAGACATAAGTACAATCCAGCCATACACAAGTACAAGAAGCAATGCAAAGAAAAAACCCACCAGAGTGCAGAATATAGTTTTGCAGGTCCTGAGACATCCTGTAATGTAGATGGAGTCGATGGTGGAGAGACTGGACTCTGTGATGGGCTGGACAACATCCACAACTCTCTGCAATGTCTTGCGGTCATTGGCAGAGCAGAAACTAAGCTGTGATGCAATCTGACAGTATGCTTTCTATGGTGCATCTGCAGTAGTTGGTGAGGATTGAGGAGGCAAGCCAAACCTCCTTAGTTTCCTGATGAAGTAGAGGCATTGCTTTGTCTTTATTTTTTTAGAGATACAGCGCGGAAACAGGCCCTTCGGCCCACTGAGTCCGCGCCGCCCAGCGATCCCCGCACACTAACTCTATCCTACACACACTAGGGACAATTTTTACATTTACCCAGTCAATCAACCTACATACCTGTACGTCTTTGGAGTGTGGGAGGAAACCCATGTAGGTCACGGGGAGAACGTACAAACTCCGTACAGACGGCGCCCGTAGTCAGGATCGAACCTGAGTCTCCGGCGCTGCATTCGCTGTAAGGCAGCAACTCTACCGCTGCGCCACCGTGCAGCCGTGAGCCTTGGCTTCAGTGTGGTTGGTCAAGGGCCAATCGTTGGTATAATTACACTGAGGAACTTGAGGCTCCAGACTATTTCCACTTCAGCACCATTGATGATGTTTGGGGCATGTCTTCCACCACGCTCCCTGGTCAATAACTAGCTCCTTTGTCTTTTGCTGAAAATGAAGGAGAGATCGTTGTCTTGAGACCAATTTAACTCAGCTCGCTATCTCCTTCCTGGACGCCACAATGGATTTGTAGTTTATCATCTACTAATGATTTGGATGAGAAAGGAAATGGCATGATTAGTAAAGTTGCAGGTCACACCAAAGTGGTGGTGTGGTGAACGGCTAAGTGATGGTGGAGTGAAACGACACCTTCAGTTTAAATTCCATTCGGAATATTTGGGAGGACCAAGAACCAAGAAAGGCGGTTACAGCTGGATATTGGTCACCTGAAAAAGTAGGCAAAGGGAACGGCAGAGAGAATTTAACTCAGAGAAACATGAAAGAGCACATTTTGGGAAGTTAAACCGGGCCAGGACAAACATAGTGAATGTTGGGGCGCTGGGGAGTGCTGTTGAACACAGAGACTTCGGGGTACAGGTATATAGTTCGCTGAAAGTGGCAACACAGATAGATGGGGTTGATGAAGAAAAACCTTTTTCACCGAGAGGGTTATGAGTCTGTGGAATCCTCTGCCACAGAAGGCAGCGGAGGCCAACTCACTGGATGTTTTCAAGAAAGATTTAGATATAGTTCTTAAGGCTAGCGGAATTAAGGGATATGGGGAGAAAGTAGGAACGGGGTACTAATTTTGGATAGTCAAGTCAAGTCAAGTTTATTTGTCACATACACATACAAGATGTGCAGTGAAATGAAAGGTCACCCCCAGTCCAGCAATAGAGCAATAAAAAATAAACAATTCCACACACAATCATAACCAACACAAAACAAAAAACAAAAACAAAAAACATCCATCACAGTGAGTCTCCTCCAGTTACCTCCTCACTGTGATGGAAGGCCAGAATGTCTTTTCTCTTCCCCTGCCGTCTTCTCCCGCGGTCAGGCTGTTGAAGTTGCCATGTTCCAGGCCGCGCCGGACGGTGAAAGGTCCGCAGCAGGCTGAGCTTCTTCTTGCGTTTGAGGCAGCAGAAGTTATGCCCTCCAGGAGCTGTAGACAAAAGTGGCAATCCTGTGGGTGTCAGTCTCGGTGTAGGCGGCCAGGGATCTTCAGATGGGAGCTGTCACTTTTGTGAGTCTCTTGGAGCAGGATTGCAGTGACTTTGTGGGTCTGTAGCAGATGTTCAATGATGGTGGTCTTCGCCTTGGTGAGGCCTTCTGCATTCAGCTGCAGCAGGGTGATGCCGTCCGGTTCCACATCCGTAGGTGCCCGCCCTAAGGAGGGCGCATGCTCCGGGTTGGCGCCAAGCTGCAGCGACTGCGTTGCATTTGGGCTGCAGGATGTTGTTGTTTTTCCGTTGTTATTTCTGCTATTTCTGCTTCTGCTTCTGCTGTCTCTGTTTGTTGTCGTTCGCCTGACTGAGGTCAGATGACAGGGCTCACCGCGAGGAGGTCGACAATGTGAGCCCCTGGTTTTGGATGATCAGCCATGATCATATTGAATGGTGGCATGGTGGCGCAGCGGTAGAGTTGCTGCCTTACAGCGAATGCAGCGCCGCAGACTCAGGTTCGATCCTGACTACGGGCGCCGTCTGTACGGAGTTTGTACGTTCTCCCTGTGACCTGCGTGGGTTTTCTCCGAGATCTTCGGTTTCCTCCCACACTCCAAAGACGTACAGGTACGTAAGTTAATTGGCTTGGTAAATGTAAAAATTGTCTGTAGTGGGTATAGGATAGTGTTAATGTGCGGGGATCGCTGGGCGTCGCAGACCCGGTGGGCCGAAGGGCCTGTTTATGTGCTGTATCTCTAAATCTAAAAAAAATCTGAATGGCGGTGCTGGCTTGAAGGGCCAAATGACCGACTCCTGCACCTACTTTCTATGTTTCTATGTTTCTATGGGGTGGTGAAGAAGGTGAACGGCATGTTTACAATCAAATGCTGTGACAGTGAGTACAAGATTTGGGACAGTTTGTTCATTGGTCAAACGGCACCTGGAGTATTGTGTGCAGTTCTGGTTGCCACAGAAAGGATGTGATTACGCTAACGAATGCGCAGGATAAGGTGCACAAGGATGTTGCTGAGGGTGGAGGACTAGAGTTATAGGGAGATATTGGATAGGTTGAGGCTGTTCTTCCTGGAGCGAAGGAGGCTGAGGTGTGGTCTTATAGAGGTTTAAAAATTCATGTGGAGCAAAGGTAGGGTAGGTAATCACAGTCTTTTTCCAGGGTGGGGAGGTCTAAAACTAGAGGCCATTGGTATAAGATGAGGAGGAAAGATTTAAAAGGCAAGATTTTTCACAGAGGGTGGCGAATATATGCAAGAGGTGCCAGAGGAGGTGGTGGAGGCAGGTACATTTACACCGTTTAAAGAGCATTCGCACAGGTGAATTAATAGAAGGATAAGGGCCAAAACTGTGGAGGTGGGATTAGTTTATATAAGCATATTGGTCAGCATGGATATGTTGTGCTGAAAGGACTGTTTCCATTCTGTATAAATCTGGATCTGTAAAATTCAAGACTACAGTATGAACTGATGAGAAGAAACCTGCTCCAAAAAGAAGTTTTATTCTTGGCAAATGTAACCCTCCTGCATAGCTGCACAAAACCAAATGAAAGGAAAGTAATGGAAAGCATTGAGGATATCTGCAATCATTTTTTAATTTGTTTACGTTTCCATAAATAAGTAATATTATCTTGTTAATTCTTTTTTCATTAGAGTTGGAACTTTAGGTCTCCACAAGTGAACATGGTGTCCTGCAGATAGCTAGTGATCAGCCAGCAAAGAACCACCATCAAACATCACCGTTCAATTCTTTAATCAAAACACATTTGCTTGAGGATTTATTAAACTACAGCCTTTGTGTACAGATTTATTGTTTTAGCCTGAAAAGACTCGCATACATGCAATGTGCAATGCTTGCACACTCAGACATGCACTCGCACACTCATGCTTGTATACATTCCCGTAACGACTCGTTTTTCTTCACATCCCTCAAAGTGTCCACCCCAAATCTCCCCTCCATTACTCACCAAACCCCACATGATGTTAAGAAAGGTGTGATGAGTTTATTTTAGCTTAGTTTAGAGATAAAGGGCGTGGAAACAAGTCCTTTGGCCCACCAAGTCCACGACAGCCAGCGATCCCCGTACTATCCGACACACTAGCGACCAAAGATAATAGAACAGAGCAAGATAGACCACTCGACCCTAAAAAACGTGTTATTGTTATGGCGCCATTTTAGTAGGCAGAAACTTGCAGAAACATTTACAAAGAAAACTAACAAAAATCTGTGAATTGATTGATGAGATATATTCTGCATTTTAATGTTATCATCACACATACTGTTCCCCTGAAACATTGATTAAACTGCTCGAGGCATAACGGACGGCGGGTTTTGCTTACTAAAATGGCAGACGTTACGCTCCATTGCATACTACACTTCAGTGTAGGCGATTTCAACGGAGTGGTCCATCTTGCTCCTCTAGTATCTTTGCTACCGACAATTTACAATCTTACCGAAGCCAAATAAGTTACAAACCTCTCCGTCTTGGGAGTGTGGGAGGAAACCAGAGCACTGGAGGAAAACCCATGTGGTCACGGGGAGAACATAAAACTCCGTACAGACAACACCCATAGTCAGGATCGAACCTGGGACTCTGGCACTGTAAGGTTGTATTTCTACCACTGTGCCATCATGCTGCCCTGCCTCAGTGATTCCAGACTGGGGTCAAGTAAGGCAAACTTATTGCTCCAACAATTTTTCAAGTTTTTTTACCTAAATATTCCACCTCAACTCCAGCTTTTTGTGTCTATCTCCAGTTTAATCCAGCATCTACAATTCCTTCCAATACAGCCATCCAATATGATCATAGCTGATCTGCCCCAGATGTCATCCCTTCTGTAGCAGTTCCAATTCCCATCTTCCAAATATTTATCTACTGTATGTTTAAATACCCCGATTTTCTTGTCTCCACAACCATTTGGAGTAGAAAGTTTCAGGGCCAACTGGTGGGAAGGAATTGCAGATGCTGGTTTCAACTGGAGATGGACGCAAAAAGCTGGAGTAACTCAGCGGGTCGGACAGCATCTCTGGAGAACAGGAATAAGTGATACTTCGGGTTAAGACATTTTTTCAGACACAGACACAATCTGAAGAATGGTCTCGGTCCGAAACGTCACCTATTCCTTTTCTCCGGAGATTCTGTCTGACCCACTGAGTTACTCCAGCTATTTGATTTAGATTTAGAGATACAGCGCAGAAACAGGCCCTTCGGCCCACCGGGTTCGCGCCACCCAGCGATTCCCGCACATATACCCACTAGGGACAATTTTTACATTTGCCCAGCCAATTAACCTACATACCCGTACGTCTTTGGAGTGTGGGAGGAAACCGAAGATCTCGGAGAAAACCCACGCAGGTCATGGGGAGAACGTACAAACTCCGTACAGACGGCGCCCGTAGTCAGGATCGAACCTGAGTCTCCGGCGCTGCATTTGCTGTAAGGCAGCAACTCTACCGCTGCGCCACCGTGCCATTACACCGTGCCGCTACACCGTGCCGCGCCACCGTGTTTCTATATTGAATGGCTGTGCAGGCTTCAAGGGCAAATGGACGACTCCCACTTCTATTTTCTTCTGGCCTGTCGTTTGGCACGGGCCAGTCAGTAGAGAGTCTTTTGCAGATGCTTAGTGGAAGGCTCATTTTCCTCTAAGCTTCAGTGAATATGTCGACAATGAGGTGAAGTTTGCCCTCTAAACATGTGCAAATGCAATTTTCATTTACCTGAGTTCAGAGTGAGCTTAGCTCTGAAATGAAGGAGGTGTAGGTGGAACGGTGTTAATGTGCGGGGATCGCTGGGCGGCGCGGACCCGGTGGGCCGAAGGGCCTGTTTCCGCGCTGTATCTCTAAATTTAAATCTAAAAAAATCTAAATAACCTCCTGTTCTTTAATGATTCTATTTTACAATTCTGTAGACTGCAAAGGTGCACTATTCTCAGTAATTTTTTTGTTTCCATATTGGTTTACTTGGGAATTGCATGTACTCTTGAAGTCAAGCAAATTTCCAAGGCATTTTAACTAATTCGCAAGTTTTACCAAGTGCTGGCACAGGGCCAATAGACTGGATTGCTTCCTCATGTGCTGTAAAACCATGATTATGTTTTAATCACTTTTTTCTCCTAATGTTTCCTTAATGTTTTCTGAAGAAATTAATCCCTTTCTGGAGTCAGCTCCCAAAATTGAAAGTCACTCTCTACAATTTGCCAATCCTCTTCAATGACAACTCTCACCCCATTCCCAGCCACTGGGATTTTCGTTTGTTTTTGCGGCTAGCCTAAATCACCAGTAAATTAAAATTTGGTTGTAAGTGTGCAGGAGTTTTCTGTTACAGTTTCCCTCCAGCGACTGCCTTGCAGTTAAGGACATAAGTCGACATTGGTGAGGTAATAATCAGACCCGAGGGTGTCACAGATAAACCCAGGTAGACACAAATGCTGGAGTAACTCAGTGGGACAGGCAGCATCTCTCCAGAAGAAGGGTCTCGACCCGAAACATCACCCCTTCCTTCTCTCCAGAGATGCTGCCTGAGTTACTTCAGCATTTTGGGTCTACCTTCAATTTAAACCAACATCTGCAGTTCTTTCCCACAGATAAACCCAGTAGGAAACCTATCGTCAACATTCAGATATATCGTTGCACTCAAGTGGCCGACAGTGTGGTTGAGGACAGAAGGAACTGCAGATGCTGGAATCTAGCGTAGGGCACAAAGTGCTGGAGTAACTCAGTGAATCAGGCAGAATCTCTGGAGGACATGGATTAAGATTTTTTTTTAGATTTAGAGATACAGCGCAGAAGCAGGCCCTTCGGCCCACCGGGTCCACGCCGCCCTGCGATCCCCGCACATTAACACTATCCTACACCCACTAGGGACAATTTTTACATTTGTCCAGCCAATTAACCTACAAACCTGTACGTCTTTGGAGTGTGGGAGGAAACTGAAAATCTCGGAGAAAACCCACGCAGGTCACGGGGAGAACGTACAAACTCCGTACAGACGGCGCCAGTAGTCAGGATCGAACCTGAGTCTCCGGCGCTGCATTCGCTGTAAGGCCGCAACTCTACCTCTGCGCCACCGTGCCATTAAAAGATTAAACAACTTTTCCCTGTCAGAACCCTTCTTCAGACTCTGGAGCTTGTCAACTCATTTGGAGCATGCAGAGATTAAACATCTCATATAATATTTCCATGTGCAAATTATGTTGGCATAGAACCTCGAACAGAACAGCTCAGGAATGGTCTGAAGAAGGGTCTCGACCCGAAACGTCACCCATTCCTTCTCTCCTGAGATGCTGCCTGACCTGCTGAGTTGCTCCAGCATTTTGTGAATAAATACCTTTGATTTGTACCAGCATCTGCAGTTATCTTCTTATAGCTCAGGAATGGGCCCCTCAGGCCACAATATTTGTGCTGACAATGATGCCAAGTTAAACAGATTTCATCTGTCTATTTGTGATCCAACCCTTCTAATCCCTGCCTATCTCATAGTCATAGAGCCATACAGCGTGCAAACAGGCCCTGTGGCCCACGCCGATCAAAATGCCCCACCGAAAAGCCTCTTAAATGCCTCCATTATGTCTGCCTCCACCACCACCCCCTGGCAAAGCATTGCAGACCCCCACTACTCTCTGTGTAAAAAAACTTACCTCGTACATCTTCATTAAACTTTCCCCCTCTCACCTTATTGCACTGCTCTCCAGTATTGGACATTTCCTCCCTGGGGAAAAAGGCTCTGAGTGTCTATCTATCTCTGCCGGTCATAATTTTATATACTTTTATCAAGTCTCCCCTCAACCTCCACCATTCCAGAGAAAACAATCCAAGTCTATCCAAGTCTGAAGAAGGGTCTCGACCCGAAACGTTACCCATTCCTTCTCTCCCGAGATGCTGCCTGACCTGCTGAGTTACTCCAGCATTTTGTGAATAAACCAAGTCTATCCAATGCTCCCTGTAGTTGAAACCCTCAAATACAAGCAGCATTCTGGTAAACCTCCTCTGCACCCTTTCCAAAGTCACCCCATCTTTCCTGTGATGGGGGCGACCAGAACTGCACACAATATTCAAATATAGCAGTTGGACAAAGTTCACATTGAATGCCTGCCATTCCTTCTGCAAGTTTCCCATTGCATGTGTTGCCTTGTATTTGGATAGTTTCGATATGGGATCATAGACAACTGAAAAATAGAATCAGTTACCTCAGTCAGATGACATGTTTAGCAGAAATGAATAATTTCTGAACAAAAGACTCTATTCCCATTGAAAGAGGCAGTGGTAAAGTACTCTGAGTTGGATATAATGCCTTATTCTATTAGAGTCATAGAGCCATAGAGTGATACAGTTTGGAAACAGGCCCTTCGGCCCAACTTGCCCACACCGCCCAATACGTCCCAGCTACACAAGTCCCATGTGCCTGCGCTTGGTCCATATCCCTCCAAACGTGTCCTGTCTATGTACCTGTCTAACTGTTTCTTAATTGTTGGGATAGTTCCAGCCTCAACTATCTCCTCTGGCAGCTTGTTCCATTCACCCACCACCCTTTGTGTGAAAAGGTTACCCCTCAGATTCCTATTAAATCTTTTCCCTTTCACCTTGAACCTATGTCCTCTGGTCCTTGATTCCCCTACTCTGGGCAACAGATTCTGTGCTAATTCAACCTAATGTTTAATTGATTTGGAATATTAAACAAGATGTACCTATTTCAGCTAGGCTTGCACTTATATGCCAATGTTTTGAACAAAGATGAGAATGTCGTGGAAGTCTTCGAAATCTTTGGCAAAAAAAAAGTAAGTAGCAAGCAAAATGTGTTTCCCACAGAGAAAAAAAGGTTTTTAAAATTATTGATCGTACAGGGTGAACTGTTTCAGTGACTGATTGGCAGATCAATAGGTCAGAATGTAATGATAAAATGAAGCAACCTAACGCTATTCGCAACGATATATCAAGTCTGCCACTTCTGGTGGTAAAATCAACTTTTACCAACTTCAAATCGTGTCAGTGGCCGCAGTCCCAAATTAATTAATCAAGTGAAACATTTCAAATTGCTTCATGACTGCAGCACGGCTTCTCTTTCCACTGTAGGATCATATAGTACAGGTGATAATGAAGTATTGATATTTTCATAGACTGCCATAATAATGTTCACCGTTCAAGGTCAATGTGTCTCACTGTAATCTACCATCTTTATATGAACATTTTCCACGTCTGCCACATACTGTTGTTTACATTGTGGCCAATATGGCAGACAATATATATTTTTCCCACTTCCTTTTGTGTTTACACCTCCGTGTTTCTCTGTTTCCAAATCAAAAGAAAAAAAAGAACATTTATTTATATGTCGCACATTGATTGGTGTCATAACTCCACAATCCGCTTCACAGTCAAGGTAATTTGTGGTGTGGGTAACCCAATGAGGTCCCACAAACAGTTAGACGCAGGAAAAATGTTCCCGATGTTGAGGGAGTCCAGAACCAGGGGTCACAGTTTAAGAATGAGGGGGAAGGCCATTTTTTCGCCCAAAGAGTTGTGCATCTGTGGAATTCTCTGCCACGGAGGAATGGAGGCCAATTCACTGGATGTTTTCAAGAGAGAGTTAGATATAGCTCTTAGGGCTAATGGAATTAAGGGATATGGGGAGAAAGCAGGATCGGGGTACTGATTTCAGATGATCAGCCACGATCATATTGGATGGCGGTGCTGGCTCGAAGGGCCGAATGGCCTAATCCTGCACCTATTTTCTATGTTTCTAAACTGTAAAGTGATAATAACCAGTTAAGCCTTTATAATAATGTTCTTTGAGTAACAAGTATTGGCCATGGCATCAACAACTTGCTCTCTTTGATATCTGCTGTCAGATATTTTATGTTATGTTCAGTGTGTCGTTCAAAAGACTCAGTCAGCGCTGAACTGGGTTTTGCATTTAGATCTCAGCTGGGACTTATACCATGTGACTCGAAGGCAAAAATACCATCAACTAATTAGCTGTCTGTTCTCTATTTTAGGGATTTACCCATCATGTCACACAAAGCATCCAGTCTAATTGCGCCAAATATGTTCTCTATATCCGTGTTGAGGCTCAGACGGAGAAAAATGTGTCAGATAGATCCCTTCAAATCTGTTGAATTCGGAGGTGGTTAAAATAATTATTTGTTAGAATATTTGAATGCAGGCAAAGAAACATAAATTAACATTTAAGGTGGGATTCCTTGTCAGACAGTTCAAATAAAGGGCCACGTTATTATAGCCTTTCTCTTATAGTTGCTAATGGAGCTGCAGCATATCCCTGGGTTTTTGTTGTTGTTTTAATTACAACTTTAGTACAGTAAAACAAGCACCTCTTTTCCTGCATTCGGATCACATCACAATTTAAGATCAATTTGCACCACATACAACAAGCTTACTATCAACCAGAGTTAGCGTTCTGTACAAGAGAGAAACAAACATAAAATTCTAGGGGTTATTTATGTATGTGCTTGGAGACAGATTAATTTTTTATGTATGATGTTTGGTAGTTTCGTAACAATCAATGAAAGGTCAGTGTGCCTCTGTATAAGTGGTGTGCGATTATCAACAATTTTAAATAACTCGTGAATAAATTAAACCTGCTGCAGATTGGTTTCATTTTTAATGTCACATCCCATGGCAACTTGGATTTGAGCCATTTATCTTTTCATTTTGGAGAACAGCTAAATAGGGTCCGCATTATGGAACACATCCTAATATAATTCATTACATTAACTTAATTCGGGTAATTATGTCATAAACCATGAGGAAAAGTTCACCAAACCCCAAGCTGGAACAGAATCAAAGGGGACACTGGAAAGTAGAACCTTTAATGTTCCATTCCCTCTGGAATCCGAATGGCAATTTGCTGTAGATTGCTGCCTAAATAATCCTTCAGAAAAAAAACTGGAGCCTCATAAATTTGTATCAACCAGGGTTCCATTAAGTCAATGGAATTGTAATTGCAACCAGAGCTTTTTTATCATAAGTGAGTGTTCGTTGGCAAGTCTCCACGATGTGAAAGACGAAAAAACCTCTGTACAGAACTCAATCTCCCTTGTCTGTGCCTGGGGATCCTGTTGAACCCTATTCTTCCCCTGCTTCACCTTTTTGCGAGTGCACTTTTTATTACTTGACAGGTACATGGGGAGGGTGGGTTTGGAGAGATATGGACCAAGGGCAGCCAGGTGGGAGATTTTGGCCGGTGTGGGCAAGTTGGGCCGAAGGGCCTGTTCCAACGCTGTAAGACTCTATGACTCCATGACTATATTGTAATCACCGCTCAAACCAATATTCTCAGTTGAGTGCAAGATGCCAGGTGAGCAATGAACCAATGAGTACAGATGAACCCCAGTAATTATGAGCAAAATACAAAGTGTTGGAGTTACTCAGCAGGTCAGGCAACATCTGAGAAGGAAATAGACAGGAAATGTTTTGGGCCAGGACCCTTCTTCAGACTCACTCCACCAATGAACACCAAATAAAGTTATTACCATTATGAAAATTAATCCTATTCTGCCTTTATAATGAGAAAATTATATATTACTTCAAACTGCCACCTTTACCTGTACCTATCTATCACTTGTTCGGCTTTGTCTCGCACGCACCTCTCTTTTTCAGCTTTCTCCCCCATACTTCAATCAGTCTGAGGAATGGTCCCGACCTAAAACGCTGGCGATCCGTTCCCTCTACAGATGTTGCCCGACCCAACGGGCTTCCTGCAGCACTTTGTGTTTTGCTCAAGATTCCAACATCTGCACTTCCTTATGTCCCCAGTAGTCACAGTACAATGGTCTTAAACAGTGGATGCAAGTGTACATTTGGTAGCCACCCCTGAATCCAGCAATCAGAAATCTGAATGTGTAGGAAGGAACTGCAGATGCCGGTTTACACCGAAGATAGACGCAAAAAGCTGGAGTAACTCAGCGGGTCAGACTGCATCTCTGGAGAAAAGGAATCAGGTGACGTTTTGGGTCGACAATGTTTTGCATGTTTTCTATGTAAAACAACTGTCAACTGGTACCAATTTCAGACAGGTCTGTATAATATTTTCTTGAAATGTAGCTGACTCTGACAAGGTTATATTTATTGGTAGACGCAAAACGCTGGAGTAACTCAGCGGGTCAGGCAGCATCTCAGGAGAGAAGGAATGGGTGACGTTTCGGGTCGAGACCCTATATTTATTGGTCATCTGTAGTACAACTTGGTTTTGTGCCTCTGCTTGAGGTGCTGCAGTCCTGTTGATGACAGTGTTATTAGACAATAGACAATAGACAAAAGACAATAGGTGCAGGAGGAGGCCATTCAGCCCTTTGAGCCAGCACCGCCATTCAATGCGATCATGACTGATCACTCTCAATCAGTACCCCGTTCCTGCCTTCTCCCCATACCCCCTCACTCCGCTATCCTTAAGAGCTCTATCCAGCTCTCTCTTGAAAGCATCCAACGAACTGGCCTCCACTGCCTTCTGAGGCAGAGAATTCCACACCTTCACCACTCTCTGACTGAAAAAGTTCTTCCTCATCTCCGTTCTAAATGGCCTACCCCTTATTCGTAAACTGTGGCCCCTTGTTCTGGACTCCTCCAACATTGGGAACATGTTTCCTGCCTCTAATGTGTCCAATCCCCTAATTATCTTATATGTTTCAATAAGATCTATTTGAAAAGAAGTTCCAGTGTATTACCTGGCAGTCAATGGTGCTACCTCAGTTCTCCATTAAATGCTATTACCTTTGATTCCACAATAAGCTTGCCTATCCATTGCCATGATGCCTAAACAAGGATCTTTTATTTTTAAAAAAGAGTAAACACTAAATAATGCTGCAGCAGAATAGGTTCAATAACATGAATATTTCGAAATACTTCAGCGTATTGGAGATACCTTAAAATAAATGAATTTAATTTGAACATTGCAATATTAGAAGCATATCTATTAATGTCCATACACAATCCCTTTGCACATGGTTTTAATGAAGGCATCAATCTAAATAACCGAATCAAAATGTCTCTAACTTTAACAGGTAGCACAGACTGCGACATTCCTGGTCCGGGGCGGCACGGTAGCGCAGCGGTAGAGTTGCTGCTTTACAGCGAATGCAGCGCCGGAGACTCAGGTTCGATCCTGACTACGGGTGCTGCACTGTAAGGAGTTTGTACGTTCTCCCCGTGACCTGCGTGGGTTTTCTCCGAGATCTTCGGTTTCCTCCCACACTCCAAAGACGTACAGGTATGTAGGTTAATTGGCTGGGTAAATGTAAAAATTGTCCCTAGTGGGTGTAGGATAGTGTTAATGTACGGGGATCGCTGGGCGGCACGGACTTGGTGGGCCGAAAAGGCCTGTTTCCGGCTGTATATGATATGATATGATATGACAACTGCAGAGAACCCTCGGACTACAATATCCCCTACAATAACCTCTCATTTTACTACACTAAATTCATACTAACCTGGAACCCTCTGCACAATGGGGAGGCAGGCTATCAGATTTTCATGACTATTGTTTTTTAGTTTTATTAATACACATTCTCAGTCAGAGAGATGTGAATCTGTGGAATTCTCTGCCTCAGAAGACAGTGGAGGCCAATTCTCTGAATGCATTCAAGAGAGAGCTGGATAGAGCTCTTAAGGATAGCGGAGTCAGGGGGTATGGGGAGAAGGCAGGAACGGGGTACTGATTGAGAATGATCAGCCATGATCACATTGAATGGCGGTGCTGGCTCGAAGGGCCGAATGGCCTCCTCCTGCACCTATTATCTATTGTTTAAATGCACGTAATTCACTGTTGGATCACAGTAATATAAAAGTCATAGAGCCACACACAGTGGAAACAGGCCCTTCGACCCAGTTTGCTCAAGCCCCCCAATATGTCCTATCTAAACTAGTCCCACCTGCCTGCTTTTGGTCCATATCCCTCTAAACCTACCCTATACCTACATGTATTCACTAAATGTTTCTTAAACGTTGCGATAGGACCAGCCTCAATTATGTCCTCCGGCAGCTTGTTCCATACACCCACCACCCTTTGTGTAAAAAACTTACCCCTCAGGTTCCCATCAAATGATTTCCCTCCCTCACCTTAATATATGTGCTCTGGCTCTAGATTTCCCTAATCTGGGCAAAAGATTCTGTGTGTTTACCTTATCTATTTCCCTCATAGTTTTGTACACCTCTATAGGATCACAACTCATCCTCGTGCTCTCCAAGGAATAAAGCCCTAGCCTGCTCAACCTCTCCCTATAGCTCAGGCCCTTGAGTCCTGGCAACATCCTCGTAAATCTTCTCTGCACCCTTTCCAGCTTGGCAACATCTTTCCTATAACATGTGGCCTCACCAAAGTCTTATATGACTATAACGACCTTCCAACTTCTATATTCTGACTGATGAAGGCCTTCTTCACCACCCTATCCACCTATAATGCCTTTTTCAAGGAACTATGCACCTGCACTCCTAGATCTCTCTGCTCCACAACATTCCCCAGACTCCTACTATTCACTATGTCGGTCCTGCCATGTTAGACTTCCCAAAATGCAACACTTCACATTTCTCTGTTTTAAATTCTATCAACCATTCCTAAGTCCACCTGCCCAATCGATCAAGTTCCTGCTATAATCTTTGACAACCATCTTCACTCTCTATAATATCACCCACTTTGGTGTCATCTGCAAACTTGCTAATCACGCCATGTACGTTCTCATCCAAATAATTGATATAGATAACAAACAGCAATGAGCCCAGCACCGAACCCTGAGGCACACCACTAGTCATCGGCCTCCAGTCCAAAAACCATCCTTCCACCATCACCCTCTGCTTCCTTCCATGGTTCCAATTTTCTATCTGTCCTTGGATCCCATGCAATCTAACCCTCCAGTCAGCCGACCACGTCGAAACCTTGTCGAATGCTTTACTGATATCCACATATACAGCATCCACGGTTCTGCCCTCGCCAACCTTTTTGGTCAAATCTTCAAAAAACTCGATCAGGTTCATGAGACATGATCTCTCACGTACAAAACCATGCTGACTATCCCTAATCAGCCCTTGTCTGTCTAAATGCATGTATATCTTATCGCATAGAATACTAGTAACTGTCCCACCATAGATGATAGGCTCACTGGCCTGTAGTTCCCAGCCTTTACCCTGCACCCCTTCAATAGACAATAGACAATAGACAATAGACAATAGGTGCAGGAGGAGGCCATTTGGCCCTTCGAGCCAGCACCGCCATTCAATGTGATCATGGCTGATCATTCTCAATCAGTACCCCGTTCCTGCCTTCTCCCCATACCCCCTGACTCCGCTATCCTTAAGAGCTCTATCTAGCTCTCTCTTGAATGCATTCAGAGAATTGGCCTCCACTGCCTTCTGAGGCAGAGAATTCTACAGATTCACAACTCTCTGACTGAAAAAGTTTTTCCTCATCTCAGTTCTAAATGACCTACCCCTTATTCTTAAACTGTGGCCCCTTGTTCTGGACTCCCCCAACATTGGGAACATGTTTCCTGCCTCTAACGTGTCCAACCCCTTAATAATCTTATACGTTTCGATAAGATCTCCTCTCATCCTTCTAAATTCCAGTGTATACAAGCCTAGTCGCTCCAGTCTTTCAACATATGACAGTCCCGCCATTCCGGCAATTAACCTAGTAAACCTACGCTGCATGCCCTAAATAGCAAGAATATCCTGCTTAAATAGAGGCACAACATTTGCCACCCTCCAGTGTCCTGGTACCTCAGCTGTGTTTAATGACAACGCGTAAATCTCAGCCAGGTCACCCGCAACCTTTTCTTTAGCTTCCCACAATGTCCTTGAATATTTCTGATCACCACTGTAAATATATTTTACAGTGAACCCAATTTGCTTGAGGAGAGGTAGGAATTAGATGAGATTCAAGGGATCACAAGAAACAAGGGCCTGCTGGATTTAAATAAAACAGGGCTCATGTGAGGTTACACATCACAGAATATAGCACCTGGTGTGTTTAAACGTGGTGTTGATAACAGGGCCCTGGTGAGTTAATGTGTGTGCCAGATTCAGAGATTTTAAAGGGGGTGAGGGTCATGCCACCAGTGAATTTAAAAGTGGGCTGGGAACAGGTCTCCAAGAAGTTAAAATGAAATGCTGGAAATGGGGCTTCTGCAAGCTTGAACTGAGTACAGGGTCAGGAAACAGGGCCCTGGTGATTTTAAAGCGAGAGTGGGAAACGGTCACAGTAAGTTTAAATGAATCCTTCTACCGTCATGGAACAGTACAGCACAGGGACAGGCCCTTCCGCCCACAATATCTGGTCAAATATGATTCCAGGTTAAAGTAATCCTTCGAACATGGAGTTGTCAGACTATTTATATACTGGCCCCAAAACCGTTACCTTCCTTTCACAGGGAAATTCATATTGGAAAAGGTTAAATCTACTGCTATATCCATGTTCCTTTTACACCTTTCTGAGAACTTGTAGGTTTGTAGGTTGACAGGCCTGTGTAAAATGCCCTGAGTGTGTAGGGAGTAGATGTGAAAGTGGGATAGACAATAGACAATAGACAATAGGTGCAGGAGGAGGCCATTTGGCCCTTTGAGCCAGCACCGCCATTCAATGTGATCATGGCTGATCATTCTCAATCAGTACCCCGTTCCTGCCTTCTCCCCATACCCCCTGACTCCGCTATCCTCAAGAGCTCTATCTAGCTCTCTCTTGAATGCATTCAGAGAATTGGCCTCCACTGCCTTCTGAGGCAGAGAATTCCACAGATTCACAACTCTCTGACTGAAAAAGATTTTCCTCATCTCAGTTCTAAATGGCCTACCTCTTATTCTTAAACTGTGGCCCCTTGTTCTGGACTCCCCCAACATTGGGAACATGTTTCCTGCCTCTAACGTGTCCAACCCCTTAATAATCTTATACGTTTCGATAAGATCTCCTCTCATCCTTCTAAATTCCAGTGTATACAAGCCTAGTCGCTCCAGTCTTTCAACATATGATAGTCCCGCCATTCCGGGAATTAACCTAGTAAACCTACGCTGCACGCCCTAAATAGCAAGGATAACATGGAACTTGCATGAACGTTTGATCAGTGGTTGTCGTGGACTGAGTGGGCCAAAGGGCCTGTTTCGATGCAGTATCTCTAAAAAAAACTGCCTTCACATTTGTTCCTCTATCTCCTGCTGACGGTTCGTAGGCCTTTAATGTACCCGCATTAAATTTATTTCCTTTTTTTTCCATTTCAATCCATTGAAATAATATCCTATTCAATGCACTGATCAACACTGTAAGTTCATCTGCCGTTCCAGTCATGCTTGTTACATCAAAATAATTGCAATTTAACCTTACAGTGAATGATCCTCTGTGTCCCATTTTGATTCAGGTGCAACCGATCCTGTTTGTGCGGGTCTGATTTCCCTAGAAATAGAGGAAATGATCCAAAATTCTAAAACCCTCCCGTCTACATGGCCATCCACTCATCTGACCTAATCTGCCATTACTATACCCACGGTGGCGCAGCGGTAGAGTTGCTGCCTTACAGCGAATGCAGCGCCGGAGACTCAGGTTCGATCCTGACTACGGGCGCCGTCTGTACGGAGTTTGTACGTTCTCCCCGTGACCTGCGTGGGTTTTCTCCGAGATCTTCGGTTTCCTCCCACACTCCAAAGACGTACAGGTATGTAGGTTAATTGACTGGGTAAATGTAAAAAATGTCCCTAGGGTGTGTAGGATAGAGTTAGTGTGCGGGGCTCGCTGGGCGGCCAGGACTCGGTGGGCCGAAGGGCCTGTTTCCGCATTGTATCTCTAAATCTAAAAAAAAATCTAACACATAGCACCAGAACTACTCCGGAGATTAAACATTTAGATATTCTGCTCGTTAACCTTTGATCTCACACTTTGATCCCATCCTTCATATTTCCTACATTGTTAATGCCAATGTGGACCACAATCCCCTGCTCTTCAGCCTGTTCTTCTATAATGTCCCGCCGCTGCTCCAAGATCCCCCTGACCACGTGACTAGGGAGGCAATGTGCCATTTGAGAATCTCATTTGCAGCCTGTGTGTGTTCCCCTTACATTTAAATCTTCTCTCACCATAGCTCTGTTTAGTTTAGTTTAGTTTAGAGATACAGCGCGGAAACGGGCCCTTGGTCCCTCAGAGTCCGCGCTGACCTGCGATGGACCTGACACTATCCTACACACGCCAGGGACAATTTACAATTTCACCAAGCCAATTAGCCAATTGGAGTGTGGGAGGAAACCGGAGCACCCAGAGAAAGCTCCAAACAGGTCACGGAGAGAACATACAGACAACACCCGTAGTCAGGATCAAACCCGGGTCCCTGGCGCTGTGAGGCAGCAACTCTACCGCTGCAACACATGTGCCGCCCTGCTTGTCATTTTATCCGCCTCCTGTACTGCAGAGGCAACTGTGGCTTTATCAATAGGACTCTTGCTGTTTTACCTTGAGAGCCATATCCAACACAATCTCTCTGTTTGCGAGGCTGCCTGCCTTAGGAGACCTCTGCTGCTCTTAACTGTTCTGCCTAGTTGGTGCAGATATTACTTTTCTATCTGTACAACTAATAATTTTAGGGTGATCAGCTCACTGGATGTGCCATCCACAATGTCCTGGGCATAGAATCTTGTTTTATATGTTTAATTATTTACCACAGTTGGTTACTTTTTTTCCTTTATTACAATTTTGTCATTTAATGGGCTGCTAATTCATTCGAGTAAATTTGTACTCCCCATGCTTTCATTTAAATCATTGTGCTAGCATGCATATAAGTGGGAGGTGTATGCAGGTAAGTGCGAGGTGTTGCATTTTGCAAAGTCGAACATGGGCATATGAACTTTCACATATGAAGAAAGACTGGATAGACTCGGCTTGTACTCGCTGGAATTTAGAAGATTGAGGGGGGATCTTATAGAAACGTACAAAATTCTTAAGGGGTTGGACAGGCTAGATGCAGGAAGATTGTTCCCGATGTTGGGGAAGTCCAGAACAAGGGGTCACAGTTTAAGGATAAGGAGGAAGTCTTTTAGGACCGAGATGAGAACGTTTTTTTTCACACAGAGAGTGGTGAATCTGTGGAATTCTCTGCCACAGAAGGTAATTGAGGCCAGTTCATTGGCTATATTTAAGAGGGAGTTAGATGTGGCCCTTGTGGCTAAAGGGATCAGGGGGTATGGAGAGAAGGCATGTACGGGATACTGAGTTGGATGATCAGCCATGATCATATTGAATGGCGGTGCAGGCTCGAAGGGCTGAATGGCCTACTCCTGCACCTATTTTCTATGTTTCTATGTTTCTATGAATGTCAGGGCTCTGGGAAATGTTGTAAAGCAGAGGGATCAAGGCGTGCAAGCACATAGTTCCCTGAAAGTGGCGTGTTCAAGAAGGCTTGTGGTACATTGGCCTTCATCAGTCAGAGTATTGAGTAAAGAAGTAGGGAGGTTATGTTACAGTTGTGGGTGTAGTGAATAGGCTGCCAGGAGAGGTAGTTGAGGCAGGTACTATCACACGTTCAAAAGAGATTTGGACAGGTACGTGGATAGGATAGATTTAGAAGGAAATGGGCCAAATGCAGGCAGGTGGGGCTAGTGTAGATGGGGCATGTTGGGCAAGTTGGACCAAGAGCCTGTTTCAACGCTGTGTGATTCGATCACTGGGTAGCCTATGGTGTCAAAGCTGACGTTGCTATGGAATTTCACTTCCCTATCCTGTCACTTTCCATGCTTGGCCTGTTCTTTTATCACTTCAAACTCTTGGCCCATTCTGTCTCGGGACTCCTCACACAGTTGACTCAACATTCTTCCTTCCTACCGCTTCAAACACTTGGACCGCTTTCTCTCTCATACGTTACGTTTTAGGTAAAATCTCCCTCTCACTGCCTGAAATCCTTGGTCCTCCCTCTGTCTTGTTACGAGAAACCCTGGGTCCACATTTGCTCTCACTTGCAACTTTAAGCTGTTGGGCAACTTTCACTCCACCATCCTTCTTTAATTTCTCACTACATTCATTCTCAATTGAATCTCTTGGCTTCTCTCTTTCACCGCCTAACTCTCACCTTAATCTTGTGTAATGCTTTAATCTCTGGAGCTACTCTCCATTGCTCTTGACACTATAATAACTCCCTCATTGCCTCACAGCCTTTATCTCTGTTCTCTCTGGCTGTGAGTGCTCACAGACTGCATTCCGACTGACTACACTCCTGGCTGCTTTTTGTCTCACTGCTTTAAACCCTTGACCCATTCTCTCTCGCCGTTTTAAACTCCTGAGCCGTTCTCTCACACTGTTTTAAACACGATCCATTCTCTCTCTCTCTCTCTCTCTCACTCTTTTAAACTGTTGATCCATTCTCTCTCTCACTGCATTAAACCAGTGTTCCATTCTCCCTGCCTTAAACGCTTGCCCCGTTCTCTCTCACTGTTTTAAACTCTCAGTCCACTTTCACTCATGGCTTTATACGGCTAACGGAATCAAGGCCAGGGTCATCAAGGGATATGGGGAAAAAGCAGGAACGGGTTACTAATTTTGCATGATCAGTCATGATCATATTGAATAGCAGTGCTGGCTCGAAGGACTGAATGGTCTTCACCTGCACCTATTTTCTATGTTTCTAGGTTTCTATACACCCTTGGCCCACTCTCTTTCACTGCTCTATACCCTCGGTCCACTCTCTCTCACTGCTCTAAACCCTCAACTTGCTCTCTCACACTGCTTTACACCCTCAGTCCACTCTCTCTCACTGCTTTGCACCCTTGGTCTACACAGCTGTTTGTTGCTCTTTCTCATTGCTCTTCCACTCTTGTGAACCCTTGTTGCACTCTTGTGGCACTAAATTACAATCTCACTGCGTTACACAATAGACAATAGATAATAGGTGCAGGAGTAGACCATTCGGCCCATCGAGCCAGCACCACCATTCAATGTGATCATGGCTGATGATCCACAATCTGTACCCCGTCCCTGCCTTCTCCCCATACCCCCAGACTTCGCTATCATTAAGAGCTCTATCTAGCTCTCTCTTGAAAGCACCCAGAGAATTGGCCTCCACTGCCTTCTGAGGCAGGGAATTCCACAGATTTACAACTCTGACTGAAAACGTTTTTCCTCATCTCCGTTCTAAATGGCCTACCCCTTATTCTTAAACTGTGGCCCCTGATTCTGGACTCCCCCAACATTGGGAACATGTTTCCTGCCTCTAGTGTGTCCAATCCCTTAATAATCTTACATGTTTCAATAAGATCCCCTCTCATCCTTCTAAATTCCAGTGTATACAAGCCTAGTCGCTCCAGTCTTACAACATACGACAGTCCCGCCATTCCGGGAAATAACCTAGTGAACCTACACTGCACTCCCTCAATAGCAAGAATGTCCTTCCTCAAATTTGGAGACCAAACCTGCACAGAGTACTCCAGGCATGGTCTCACTAGGGCCCTGTACAACTGCCGAAGGACCTCTTTGCTCCTCTACTCAACTCCTCTTGTCATGAAGGCCAACATTCCACTAGATTTCTTCACTGCCTGCTGTACCTGCATGCTTCCTTTCAGTGACTGATGAACAAGGACACCCAGATCTCTTTGTACTTCCCCTTTTCCTAACGGCACCATTCAGATAATAATCTACCTTCCTGTTCTCACCACCAAAGTGGATAACCTCACATTTATCCACATTAAACTGCATCTGCCCACTCACACAACCTGTCCAAGTCACCCTGCATCCTCATAGCATCCTCCTCACAGTTCACACTGCCACCCAGCTTTGTGTCATCTGCAAATTTGCTAATGTTACTTTTAATCCCTTCATCTAAGTCATTAGTGTATATTGTAAATAGCTGCGGTCCCAGCACGAGCCTTGCGGTGCTGGGACCCTTGTTCCATTTGTTCCACTCTCACACGCTGCATTAGTTACTTAATCTCTCGCCTTTAAACCCCTGGACACTTTCACTGCTTTTATCCTTTCTCAGTTCTTGCATTTCTTTGCCATTTTTAGTTTTCAGCTTCTCACATTTTCTTGTGTTGATTAAGTCTCTGGGCTGGACCTCTTGCTTTTTTCTCATCACTTTTGAATTTCAGAAAGATCATAATTTCAAATATTTTAATACATAGCCTTAATTATTGATCATATTTACTGTAATGGATTATTTTCTTCACAGTGGATAATTTATAAAGTATGAACACACTGAGTTTTTTTTAAATGTAAGGACATAATACAACCTTAACTGAAGTCCATAATTGTTTGGTGCTAAGGTAACTAGGCTTCATCACCATTCTATGTATGGTTGATAAAACATTCAGAATTTTCCCTTATTGGGCCTTTTTCAATTTATGTTTATTACATGAACTTCACTAATCCTGAGTTGCTTAGGATATCACAGTGTTTAGACAGTAGAGCAGATACTATATGGTGATACTATATGGAGGATTTGAGTATAGGACCAGGGAGGTTCTGCTGCAGTTGTACAGGGCCTTGGTGAGACCGCACCTGGAGTATTGTGTACAGTTTTGGTCTCCTAATCTGAGGAAAGACATTCTAGCCTTAGAGGGAGTACAGAGAAGGTTCACCAGATTGATCCCTGGGATGGCAGGACTTTCATATGAAGAAAGACTGGATAGACTAGGCTTATACTCGCTGGAATTTAGAAGACTGAGGGGGGATCTTATAGAAACATATAAAATTCTTAAGGGGTTGGAGAGGCTAGATGCGGGAAGATTGTTCCCGATGTTCGGGAAGTCCAGAACCAGGGGTCACAGCTTAAGGATAAGGGGGAAGTCTTTTAGGACCAGGATGAGAAAACATTTCTTCACACAGAGAGTGGTGAGTCTGTGGAATTCTCTGCCACAGAAGGTAGTTGAGGCCAGTTCATTGGCTATATTTAAGAGGGAGTTAGATGTGGCCCTTGTGGCTAAAGGGATCAGGAGGTATGGGGAGAAGGCAGGTACAGGTTACTGAGCTGGATGATCAGCCATGATCATATTGAATGGCGGTGCAGGCTCGAAGGGCCGAATGGCCTACTCCTGCACCTATTTTCTATGTTTCTATGATCCTCAAATTTATTGTTGTGCCTCATTGAAGTATTCACTCTGTGTTTTTGCTTCACAAGCAATGATTCTCCTGTTTTTTTAAAATTTGTATTTTGTTCTTTCACAGGGATATTGATCATTTCACAAACCTGTCCCATTGTGCTTCATTAGTAACACAGATCACCCTCCATTAACCAGGTGATTAAAGGTATCATGGGGACTGCTCTGTGGAAGAGTTCTTCAGCTGTTACATCAGCATGACCCAACAAGGGACTCAACAAGGAATAAATACCTCACAACTCATCAGGAAGTGCCATCTAAATGATGGAGAGCTAATTCACGCTAACAGGCGATGTCTTCTTAGCAGCGGGAACCTATTAGACGAAGGTAAATCAACTCAAATTGAAAGTGTTTCCGATAGCAGTTGGGTACGCGTAGTAGTGAAAGGAATCTTCTCCTCTTCAAAGGCGGCTCCATGGGGTTAAGGATAACTTACTTCCACTCCAGCTTGGTGGGTTCGGAGGGGGCTAATCAAGCCAATGTGGGAACCACAGCAGAAGGATTAGTGGGTGGTTTGTGAGGTGGTCCACTCCTCCCATTGCTTAACCTAGGGCCCAGTGTAAGTTCTCCTGTTCTCCAGGTTCTTAATTCCTTCCCGAATGTTCCCTCTTCATCTTGAGCAGTTACGGGCTAGAGATTCCCAGGAGTCAGCAGGGATGTTGCATTTCTTCTTAATCTGGTGTCAGGCATGCAAATGACATGACCTGCCCTTTCTAGACATACGAGTTTAATAAAGGCCCCAATGTTGACTTGAGAAAGGACATTGATGTTGGTTCACATATCCTTCTGGTGAATTAGGAGGATTTAACAGAGAGAGTGTTTATGATATTTTTCCAGCACCATAAGATATCCACTGTAGATAGCTCAGATCTCAGAATCATAGAGGAGGAGAGGCATCACTGATGCCAAGTATGTATGGGTTTTGTGCTGGGTCTGAAGTTTTGATCTTCAAATACTACTTTTTCATTAATCAGCTATAGGCAATGAGGCGTTTCATCATTGTTTAGTTTAGTTTAGAGAAACTGGCCTTTCGCCCACTGTGTCCGCACCGACCAGCGATCCCTACACACTCATGCTAGGGACAATTTTGACTTAAACCAAGCCAATTAACCTACAAACCTGCCTGTCTTTGGAGTGTGGCAGGAAAACGAAGATCTCGGACAAAACCCATGCGATCATGGGGAGAACGTGCAAAACGCCGCTCAGACAGCACCCGTAGTCGGGATCGAACCTGGGTCTTACAAGCGCTGTAAGTCAGCAACTCTACCACTGCGCCACCGTGCTGTCCGGCTGCTCGGGGTGATTGTGGATGAGATATTAAACCAAGGCCCTGTATGTGCTCAAGGCGGAAGCAAGAGATCAAAAGACACTTCCAAGGAAGAGCAGGGATGTTATCCTTAGTATCCTGACCAGAATTTAATCCTCAATCAATATGGCTAAAAGAGTTGATCACATTACTTTCATATTGCAGACCTTGCTGCTTCCTTGACCAAAATATATACAAATAAATGAATTCTACCTAGAAAGCAGTGATAAGATACGCAGCTGGACATGCCAGCAAAGCTTCCACTCCTGAATGAATTTAAGATCTTAACAGAGCTAATCTCAATGAAGATTTTATGGGGCATTTTACTTAAAATTTCTGTAATCTTGCAACCTCACATTTAGACGCATACATACTGAAAGTTTGCCTGAAAATAAGGATACAGATGCATGAATGATAAACAGAGAAATATCATTAAGTATATATTGTAAGAGATTTTCATCAAGTTACTGACATAAATGAGCACTGTTAATGTTGCAATGTTTCTGCAAACCATTATAATAATATCAAATATACTGTTAGCACTTGGCTGCTATTGCAGTTACTGCTTTGTATAGCATCATTAGCCCAACAGTCAGGAACGCTATATTAAGGTGCAGAGCACTTTCATGTTGCTACTCTATATCTACTTTATTTCAATTGCTATTCATAGCAAATGATATCACCAAATCTTGGAATAGTATAAGTTGAAAAAAAGTAAACATTAAGAACGTTTGCAAGAATTTTTAATTTTTTTAATGAAATCCCTTCCAGGCTTTCGTCAAAGGGACCTAAAATATCAAATGTCCAGAATCCAATATCCAAAGCTGCGTGTCTTATCACTGTAGAATTAGGAAGAACCTTTCGGAAGAAATATTTTTTTTACGAAACCAATAGTCCTAAATTCATGCTCACATTCATGCTCACATGTTCTGTTCTGCCTTTAAAGTTCATCTTATTGACAATGAAAGAGGCAAAATACAACATACTAACGGTCCAGACTGAATTTCTGGGCAATTAAATATGGTGTCAAGTGCTTTTCAGTGAAGAGATGAGAAAAGGAATGCGGTTCCATTTTACATCAATGCAATTGAGACCATAATGAAGTCTAAGGCCCCCCTCGGTCATGGCTGACCATGGGTGATGCATCCTGGATGTTGGCTGCTTGCTCCAAACCTCGGCTAGAGCAGTTCAACTCCCCCTCCCACTTCCAGTCTGACCTTTCTGTCATGGGCCTCCTCCAGTGCCATAGTGAGGCCCACCGGAAAGTGGAGGAACAGCACCTCATATTTCGCTTGGGCAGCTAGCAGCCCAGCGGTATGAACATTGACTTCAACTTTAGATAGTTCCTCTGTTTCTCTCTTCCACTCCCCCTTCCCAGTTCTCCCTCTATCTTCCTGTCTCCACCTATATCCTTCCTTTGCCCCTCCCCCTTGACATCAGTCTGAAGAAGGTTCTCGACCCGAAACGTCACCCATTCCTTCTCTCCTGAGATGCTGCCTGACCTGCTGAGTTACTCCAGCATTTTGCAAATAAATACCTTTGAATCTGCTAGAGCAGCATCGATGTGTGGGTCGGATGCAAGCCTGGGCGATGTCATATGAAGGATAGGCTGTTGCCCATGCAGCACGTCCCCCCTCTCCACGCTGCTGATCGATCCAAAGGATCAACAGAGCGGTTACAGTTTGGCACCAGCGCCATCGCAGGAGCTGCCAGAACGGGTTTGTGGACAACGACCAACTGCCTTTGGGACTCCGACTCCGGATTTTTCTTGAGGTTTACTCCTGCAGCCTTTTCCATGACTGGATATGGCCACAAGGCAGTGGAGGTTTTGGATCAGAGTTTTCCCTCTCCGAGATGGACTGCCTTCCCAGGCTGATGAGCCTCATCTGCCCGAGACCCGTGAGGGCGGGAGCGTTTACCTTCCCGTCTATAGCACCTGCCCACTGCAGCCTTCATCCATCGTTGTGGCGCTCCACTAAAGTCAGCCATCATCCTCCGCCTGTTTCACCTTTGAGGTCTTGGTTGTATTGCTCTTTGTCAGGGACCTCCCCCTGGCATCGCTCTCAGGATCTCAGGACCACACAAGCTTCTCCACCACGACAAGGTGACAATCCACGGAGAATGATATGGGAATAATTGATGTGCAAAGGGAAATATATTAACAGACTAGTGAAATTCATATTTTGTGTTTGCTTTCACAATGGAGGAAGAAGATAAATACTAGCAGAGAAGGAGAAAGTTAAAATGTCAAGCAAAGAATATTATGATTTAATATGTTACAGAAAACAGTAATGAAGGCAATGATATTTAATTGTTATCATGATCTCATTTTCTTTCATAGTTTAAAAAAAAAACCCAGTCACCCAAAACACCAAATATTATCACATACATTTTATTTCCTTTCCTTCCACTTTCCTTTCTTATACTAATCATGAGAGGAATAAATCGGGTAGATGCACAGAATCTCGCCCAGAGTGGGGGAATCGGGGACCAGAGGACATAGGTTCAAGGTGAAGGGGAAAAGATTGAATCGGAATCTGAGGGGTAACCTTTTCACCCAAAGGGTGGTGGGTGTACGGAACAAGCTGCCAGAGGAGGTAGTTGAAGCTCGGACTATCCCAATGTTTAAGAAACAGTTAGACAGGTACATGGATAGGACAAGTTTGCAGTGTTATGGACCAAGGGCAGGCAGGTGGGACTTTTTTTTTAAATTTAGAGATACAGCGCGGAAACAGGCCCTTCGGCCCACCGAGTCCGCGCCGCCCAGTGATCCCCGCAAATTAACACTATCCTGCACACACTAGGGACAATTTTTACATTTACCTAGTCAATTAACCTACATACCTATACGTCTTTGGAGTGTGGGAGGAAACCGAAGATCTCGGAGAAAACCCACGCAGGTCACGGGGAGAACGTACAAACTCCATACATCGTAGTCAGGATCGAACCTGAGTCTCCGGAGCTGCATTCGCTGTAAGGCAGCAACTCTACTGCTGCGCCACCGTGCCGCACTAGTGTAGCTGGAGCATGTTGTGTGGGGAAAGTTGGGCCAAAGGGCCTGTTTCCACACTGTATCACTCTCGGACTCTACTGTTTTATTGTGATTGTGATACAGCACGAGAGAAGATAAAACCTTACCATTAACGAGGGATACCTTAGAGACAATATGTGCAGGTGAAAAGCAAAAGAAAATCTCCAGCATACTCTCAACAGTTTCTGGAGATCAGAGTGTGGACGATCGGCTCAACAGCCTAACCTCTTCAGTGCATGAAAATCAAACAACTTTAGATGCAAAGAAACATTAAATAATGGTGGAAAGATTGAGGAATTCAGGTAGCATCTGTGGAAACAGAAATGCAGTTAGTTCTTCAGATTGAAGAGCTGAGGAAGAGTCTTCAACCTAAGACATTAAATCTGTTACACTTTCCACAGATACTGCCTGCCCTGCTGAATCCCACTGTATTTTCAGTTGTTTATCTGATGCACAGCTAGGAGAATTAACTGGACAGGGATGGCTGACACCCAAAGGTCTGGGGATGGCAATAAAGTTATTTAATATATCTTGAGACAAAGTATCATGGAATCATTATAGCATAGAAATAGCCTTTCAACCCAACATGAAGAAAACTGGAAACGAGAGGTGGGGATGGACCCATATTGCCTCGCAGCATCGATCACACAGGCAAGTGGGGGTTTAATGAGAGTGCTGAGCCATGCCATGTAAGGAATGGCTTTGCTGAAGCATAAATTGAAATAGTTGTCAATAGACAATAGACAATAGGTGCAGGAGGAGGCCATTCGGCCCTTCGAGCCAGCACCGCCATTCAATGTGATCATGGCTGATCATTCTCAATCAGTACCCCATTCCTGCCTTCTCCCCATACCCCCTGACTCTGCTATCCTTAAGAGCTCTATCCAGCTCTCTCTTGAATGCATTCAGAGAATTGGTCTCCACTGCCTTCTGAGGCAGAGAATTCCACAGATTCACAACTCTCTGACTGAAAGAGTTTTTCCTCATCTCAGTTCTAAATGGCCTACCCCTTAATCTTAAACTGTGGCCCCTTCTTCTGGAGTCCCCCAACATTGGGAACATGTTTACTGCCTCTAACGTGTCCAACCCCTTAATAATCTTATACGTTTCGATAAGATCTCCTCTCATCCATCTAAATTCCAGTGTATACAAGCCTAGTCGATCCAGTCTTTCAACATATGACAGTCCCGCCATTCCGGGAATTAACCTAGTAAACCTACGCTGCACGCCCTCAATAGCAAGAATATCCTTCCTCAAATTTGGAGGCCAAAACTGCACACAGTACTCCAGGTGAGGTCTCACTAGGGCCCTGTATGGTCATCAATATCTAACCCCAAACTCTCTGGTAGAAATACGCGCATGGCTGGACCAATTGGGTTTCCCTCAGGATGTAATAGTGAGTGGATTTGATCATGGAATGGAAGGTTGGATATCACATATAAAGTTGTACTGTTCTTGCTATAGGGGCCATAAAACACATTTGTTAATGTGTTTCGTGCAGGCAGTGGAAAATTCATCAGAAAGTCCAAGACTAACTGGAGTACTGGGCTTCATTTATAATTTTAGATGTAAAAGCTGTTATTGGGGATTAGTTGTCCATTCAAAGGGGAGACCTGATCGAAGTGTATAAAATGATGAGAGGCATAGATAGCGTCGGTGGTTAGAACCTTTTTCCCCAGGGTGAAAATATTCAACACTAGAGTTACAAGGTGAGAGGGGGGGAAGTTTAATGAAGATGTGCAGGGTGAATCTTTTACACAGAGAGTGTTGTGGGCCTAGAACACACTGCCAGGGGTGGTGGTGGAGGCAGATACCATTAGAGATTTTCAGATCGGCACATGGAAGTGCAGGGAATCGAGGGAAATGGATAATATGTAGGCAGGCGAGATTGGTTTAACTTGCATCGTGTTTGGCACGAACATTGTTGGCCGAGGGCCCAAACATGCTGTGCTGTCCTATCATGGAAACTACCTTGGTTTTACTTCAATTTAAGTTGACAGAAATGAACGATTAAAAGGATTTCATGAGGGAGACAGCTGATCAGCCATGCCAGTTCTATGCCTGGATATCAAATTGAAAAATCTATCCTTTTCACTCAAAGGTATCACAAAACGCTGGAGTAACTCAGCGGGTCAGGCAGCATCTCAGGAGAGAAGGAATGGGTGACGTTTCGGGTCGAGACCCATTCCTTCTGTCCCGAGATGCTGCCTGACCCGCTGAGTTACTCCGGCATTTTGTGATACCTTCGATTTGAACCCCCAGCATCTGCAGTTATTTTCCTACACACCTTTCCACTCATGATCATTGTTATTCATCTCCCAGGGGTTTTCACAGTTTGGCTGTTACTGACTGAACGCCGAAAATTGGAAGAAAGAAAGTAACATCAATTTAATTTTTTTCTTATTTTTAAAACATTATTTGAAGCTCTTAAATCACTGGAGAATTTATTGGAAAGTATTTATGTACGCGGCGAGTGGGTGAAATGTTTGATGTAGATTTTGACGAGTTGGAATGTTCAAGAATTTTTGGATTAGCTGGATATTTTGGGAAGTGCACTGCAAATGTTTACATAATGCGAAGAGAATAGACATATGCATTATAATAAGGTTAAAAAAATAAACAACTGAACAGAGAGAGAGACACACAAGAAACTGCAGAGGCTGGAATTTTGAGCAAATATCAAAAGGCAGGAGGAAATCAGTGGGTCAGGCAGCATCTGCACAGGAAACGGACAGGCAATATTTTAGGTCTTCAGACTGAAGGTGGGGAAGGGTCCTGACCCCAAATGCTGACTGTCCGTTCCCACTACAAATGGCGTATCACTATTTTTTATCTTGTGTCACCTATATGGAGGGAATATTAATTCGATGATACACAGAGGAATGTAAATGAATATAAACCAGGGAATTCACCGAGGTTTTTGTAAAATATTCATTTGCAGAAGCAAAGATCAAGGTTTGAGATGGAGGAGTGTTAAGTTTAAAAAGAATAGAACAAGAGACATAAAAAAAGTTAGGCAGCGGTAGTAGAGTTGCTGCCTTACAGCGCCAGAGACCCAGGTTCAATCCTGATTGCATGGCGTTTGTACGTTTTCTTTGTGACCCAGTGGGTTTTCACACAGTGCTCTGGTTTCCTCCCACATTCCAAAGACATGCAGGTTGTAGGCTATTTGGCTTCTGTAAATGGTCCCTAGTGTACAGGACAGAACAAGTGTACGGGAGATCGCTGGTCAGCGCGGACTCGGTGGGCCGAAGAGGCTGTTTCCATGCTGAGTCTCGAAACTAAACTAAACCAGGAGATTCCATATCTCTTCTTTTGAAAGGCAGACGTAAAGCCGAGGGAGGCAACAAGCACAGCGGTGTTCTTCTCTCAGTGGGGAATTCCCTGTCCCTGAGGGTAGCGGAGGCTTAATCATTAGTTATCTTTACGGAGGAGATGGATAAATATTTGAATGTTTGAAGGTTAATGGGGAACTGGCACAGAAGAGGAGTTGAGGCCAGCATTGGCAATAGACAATAGACAATAGATGCAGGAGGAGGCCATTCGGCCCTTCGAGCCAGCACCCCCATTCAATGTGATCATGGCTGATCATTCTCAATCAGTACCCCGTTCCTGCCTTCTCCCCATACCCCCTGACTCCGCTATCCTTAAGAGCTCTATCTAGCTCTCTCTTGAATGCATTCATAGAATTGGCCTCCACTGCCTTCTGAGGCAGAGAATTCCACAGATTGACAACATGAAGAACCGTGATCATTTTGAATAGTGGGGCAGGCTGGAGGGGCCTGGTGGGTGACTCCTGATCCTATTTCCTCGTGTCATAGTGTGTCGAATGTCTTGGAAGGAGTAGATTAGAGTGGGAGCTTATGCACTGAATCTTGACTGGGAAGGCATGAGGACACCTGCACAGAGCCGGGTGGAACATTTTAAATATGCGCATTGAACTTTGATTGCTTCTTCAGGCATAACTGCAGTATTAGGATAAGGCCTGCTGCGCACTGGAGAGTGATGCTCCCTCACCAAGACAAAGCTGTCAGGATATTGACCAGGGTCCAGAGGAAATAAATACCCTTTCATTGTGTTATGATTTCTTCCTGTGGCAGGATGAGTGAGATGGATCTCCAGTCCTTAGAAAGAGATTCAGGCTACCACTATTCTTGATTTTCTTTGCTTTCTCCACTTCCATACAAAGATCCCGGTCAGGCCCCTCTCACAATGATTAGTGTTTATTTCCTGGACTATTGGGCTTCAGCGGCAGTGAATTGTGAGTTCATTTCCATCAAACTTTCAGCGTTCACCATTAACTGACTGTATGGATTTTGAAGCACAGACGTGACTAATCTACCTCCATCACCACTGCTCCCTGACCTTTGTTCCCAGTAATGGACCGTACCATGTTGTGGCCATGGAGAGGATGTAGATTGTTAGTCCATTGATCAGCCTGCTCTTTCATCTCAAAGGATGAGAGGAGATCTTATTGAAATGTATAAGATTATTAAGGGGTTGGACACGTTAGAGGCAGGAAACATGTTCCCAATGTTGGGGGAGTCCAGAACCAGGGGCCACAGTTTAAGAATAAGGGGTAGGCCATTTAGAACTGAGATGAGGAAAAACTTTTTCAGTCAGAGAGTTGTGAATCTGTGGAATTCTCTGCCTCAGAAGGCAGTGGAGGCCAATTCTCTGAATGCATTCAAGAGAGAGCTAGATAGAGCTCTTAAGGATAGCGGAGTCAGGGGGTATGGGGAGAAGGCAGGAACGGGGTACTGATTGAGAATGATCAGCCATGATCACATTGAATGGCGGTGCTGGCTCAAAGGGCCGAATGGCCTCCTCCTGCACCTATTGTCTATTGTCTATTGTCTATTCTCAACTGTGTGAAGGTACAAAGTGGAGTTAAAGCATAGATAACTGATCTAAGCCACGTCATGAGATATACACAAAATATATATTTTAGACAATAGCCTTAGTCATTATTACTTACATTAATTCCAGATAATTAATTAATTGCCTAGCCTTCTTATTTCCCTCCCCTCTTTAGCTTTCTTCTTCCGCCCACCCCCACCCCACAATCAGTTTGAAGAAGGGTCTCGACCCGAAGCATCACCTATCGATGTTCTCCAGAGATGCTTCTTGACACTTTGTGTCCTTTTGTGCATCAATCGATATCTGCAGTTCCTTGTTGCCGCATGAAATTATGTTTCTCTGCCTCCTATTTTAGTGGAAGCTTTAACCTATTTTAAACGCATATTAACATTTGCATTATAATAACGTACAAAGAAATCTAAAAACAGAATTCTAAGCTTCTGCCTGCTAAATGAACCAACAGTAAATTTTATCCTACGCTCTGAATGAAAATGATTTTATTCATGCAGATGGCGCACTCGATGCCGTCAATGTGTAGTGAGTTCCAAATTGAAGGATAAAGGATAGTGCCATAATTATTACAGGCATTGAAGAGTGACAGATCGTAGTTAATTACAAGGAAATAATTAAATCCGTGTGTTTGACCCTTGGCAGGCTTTGCACATCAGGGTGCAGTTACTTCGCATGTCAATCGACTGCCCTTTACAAACTCTGCAAGTTGCTGCACCATCTCCCTGAACCGAGCTTGCTGTATTAAAATGCCTTGTATATGCATTCATCACCACCTGATTTAAAGCGTTTTCTTCATCACATTTAAAAAAAACACAGCCAGAGGAAAAAAAATGCTGAGATCATTACAGGTTTGAGGCTTGTTTGAGGACATTTTTGTTGTTGATTATTTGTTTATTTGTCTTGCAACTGTTAAAAGAGGCATCATCTCAGTTTTTGGAACGACTTATTTGATAACTGATGATTCTTTCTTTTTGAAAGACGATCCCCAGTTTGAGCAACAGAGCAAAGTCAGACCAATGTCAAGGGTGTTGATGTTTCAGACGAGACCTCCTCACTTGTTGCGCACACTTACCATATGCAACTCATGGTAGGTTGTAACTCAATCTTTTTATCTTGAACGTGTTGTCCCCTTTGATAAAATGCATCATGCCCTTCTTCAGAGTCATTTTTTAAAATCTCTAGCTGTTGCTCCTCTTTAAATACGCCTCAAAAGATCTTTCCAATACATTCATTTAGTTTTGCGTGTGGTTTAAGCATCACGAGCGTGCTTGGCATATCAGCTTTGTTAAAGATGTTAATGTCAGGGAGCTTTTCTTGCTGTCATTATTTGTCACTGCAAATAGCTTAAATGACACGATTTTTTAAATGCTCTGCATATGTTATCCATCAAAACAAAGCCATCAGAATGACAGTTCTGAACAGTTTGAATTTGGTTTACAGGCCTGGTTTAGTCACGAGCCTTTCATAGAAACATAGAAACATAGAAAATAGGTGCAGGAGTAGGTCATTCGGCCCTTCGAGCCTGCACCGCCATTCAATATGATCATGGCTGATCATCCAACTCAGTATCCCGTACCTGCCTTCTCTCCATACCCCCTGATCCCTTTAGCCACAAGGTCCACATCTAACTCCCTCTTAAATATAGCCAATGAACTGGCCTCAACTACCTTCTATGGCAGAGAATTCCACAGATTCACCACTCTCTGTGTGAAAAAAAACGTTCTCATCTCGGTCCTAAAAGACTTCCCCCTTATCCTTAAACTGTGACCCCTTGTTCTAGACTTCCCCAACATCGGGAACAATCTTCCTGCATCTAGCCTGTCCAACCCCTTAAGAATTTTGTAAGTTTCTATAAGATCCCCCCTCAATCTTCTAAATCCCAGCAGCTCATGGCATATACCCACCACCCTCTGTGTGCCCCTCATGTTCCTATGAAACTTTTACCCCCCCACCTTAAACCAATGTCGTCTGGTTCTGAATTCCCTACTCTAGGTAAATGACTCACCCTATCTATTCCTCTCATGATCTTGTACAACTTTCACAGATCACCACTCAGCCTCCTGCACTCCAAGGAATACATTTCTAACCTGCCTAGCCTCGTAGCACAGGAACCTCAAGTTCTGGCAACATCCTCGTAAATCTCCCATGCACTCTTTCCAGCTTGTGATGTAGACTTGGCCAGAGTTATCCACTGAGGGGAACTCCCTTGAATATTGCTTATGTTTCTGACAGGAATCGCCAGAGCTCAGCCGCCTGAACAGCCATATGTCCCAGTCTCCTGCGTGTGGGCTTTTAAGCACAGATGTCTGGGAGATACCAAGTAACAGATGGGGCTGCAACCATCATCAAACTCCACCGCTGCAATTCAACATCAGAGCCCAGTCTTGTTGGGATTTCCCAGATTTACACAGGAGAATCAACTCTTAGATCCTATGCCTGCAAAACTTGGCTTGGGATCTGAGACTCCCTTGATTTCATTGGGGATTCTAGGTCCGTGGATTCAAAGGCAAATGAGAAGTCTAGTACTTTTTTTAAATTATTCTGCTACAATTTATCACTTTTCAATTAGATGATTTTTTTAAATGGGTTTTTAATTAATTCTTTGAAAATCCTCGTTAATTTTAAAATAATCTTTATCATTATTAATTATTTACTTAAATTTTCATAGTATTTATACGCCTCTGAATATAATCGACATTTAGAAGCTATTAAAACTTTTGCATCTTTCACGGATCCAAATTTCCTCGCAGCTTTGCCTGTCGGGGGCATTTTGGGAGCGTGGATTCGGCATTACTTTCCCGATGGCCCAGATAATGTTCAAATCATTCCTTCAGTGTTGAGGCTTTGGATGGGTCAGGGAGATAGATCCCATTCTTCCAGTTGAAGAAGTGCAAGTAGTGGACTCTGCAAGCAGCTATTCTACACTGTCTAGCTCGATCTGGCCAAATATCTTTCCAGCAAGATTAATGGTATTAATTTTAGCAATATTATTTAATTTCCCCTTCTGAATGCTTTTGAATCGATTAATCCAGGTACTATTTCAAAGTCATGCAACAGTGACTTTCTCTTGATAATTTACTGTACAGCTCTTATAATGAGCAAATTGTGTAATGAGTAATACCTCACAAAGGCTGAAGAAAAAAGTGTGGAAATCATTGGGGACTGTGGATAATAGGTCCTTCAGGGAGTCCTGACTCCTGATAATTATACTGTCAGTGTCATACAATATCAACTCTAACCCACTTTGCATTACCACAAAAAAAATTGCACTGCCAGCATCTTCTCATCTTAGTTTCAGGTTTCGTAATGGATTTGATTCACCGTCCTTCATTTCCTGCTCAAGACTCCCCTTGGATTTGAAATCCAACAACTCAAGAATGACTACATTTTCTTATGATCCAAATGAAATATTATTCATGTGGAAGGATAGGTGCTTCAGCATTGCTTTCAAATATCATTAGATGCAATTTTTGCTTTCATTAATAGGCGGCACAGTGGCGCAGCAGTAGATTTGCTGCCTTAAAGCGCCGGAGGCCCGGGTTCGATCCTGACTACAGGTGCTGTCTGTACGGAGTTTGTATATTCTCTCCAATGACCTGCGTGGGTGTTCTCCAGGATCTCAGGTTTCCTTCCACAGACTCCAAAGACGTACAGGTTTGTAGGTTAATTGGTTTGGTATCATTGTAAATTGTGTCTAGTGTGTGTAGGATAGTGCAAGTGTGTGGGGATCACTGGTCGGCATGGACTCGGTGGGCCGATGGACCTGTTTCCGCGCTATATCTCTAAACTAAACTAAATTATTTTCCAAGACAAGACGGTGTTTGCTTCTTTGTTTTCTGTAGGAATAATAGACAATAGACAATAGGTGCAGGAGTAGGCCATTCAGCCCTTCGAGCCAGCACCGCCATTCAATGTGATCATGGCTGATCACTCTCAATCAGTACCCCGTTCCTGCCTTCTCCCCATACCCCCTCACTCCGCTATCCTTAAGAGCTCTATCCAGCTCTCTCTTGAAAGCATCCAACGAACTGGCCTCCACTGCCTTCTGAGGCAGAGAATTCCACACCTTCACCACCCTCTGACTGAAAAAGTTCTTCCTCATCTCCGTTCTAAATGGCCTACCCCTTATTCTCAAACTGTGGCCCCTTGTTCTGGACTCCCCCAACATTGGGAACATGTTATCTGCCTCTAATGTGTCCAATCCCCTAATTATCTTATATGTTTCAATAAGATCCCCCCTCATCCTTCTAAATTCCAGTGTCACATGTTCCTGTAATGTGAATCGAATCATTGGAACGTTGCCATTGTGCAATGCTTATAGGGATATTGTAAACTCATGCTATGAAGATCAGTATGAACATATTTCTAATTTCACCATAAATAGCTAGCAATAGAAATTCTATCATTCATTTGTTCCAAAATATAGATGTTTCTGTGATCAATACCAACATGCAAATATTTCATTTCAGATTTCCAGCGCATCCATGTTTCTCCTCTTTCATTTATTTACCGTAGAAAACCATTCCAAGTTACTTCAAAGAGGCTTTGTCAGGGATTAAAGTTGGACAGTTGAAGCAAAGATATATTCAGATGGTTAAACTAATTACTGCTGAAAATTGTGAATGTTAATAAGAAACCTCCCAATAACACTGATTTATAGGTGTTTGATAACTACATATGATTTAGAGATACAGCGCGGAAACAGGCCCTTTGGCCCACCGGATCCGCGCCGACCAGCGATCCCCGCACATTAACACTATCCTATACCCACTAGGGACAATTTTTACATTTACCGAACCAATTAACCTACAAACCTGTACGTCTTTGGAGTGTGGGAGGAAACCGATGATCTCGGAGAAAACCCACGCAGGTCATGGGGAGAACGTACAAACTCCGTACAGACGGCGCCCATAGTCGGGATCGAACCAGGTTCTCCGGCGCTGCATTCGCTGTAAGGCAGCAACTCTACCGCTGCGCCACCGTGTATAAATTAGCAAGGTGCAGATCCAGAGCAAGTAAGATTATGAGGGACCCCTACCACCCCAGTAACGGACTGTTCCAGATGCTACGGTCAGGCAAGCGCCTCCGCTGTCACGCTGTGAAAACGGAGAGGATGAGACGGAGCTTCTTCCCACAGGCCATCAGGACTGTCAACTTTTATAACTCCAGAGACCAAATTTTGTCTACACTATAGTAACTTTATTAACTTTATTTATATACTGTAACTGTAATTCTTTTTTGTGCACAATCCGCAGGCATTGCCACTTTCATTTCACTGCACATCGTGTATGTATATGTGACAAATAAACTTGACTTGACTTGACTTGGTTATGACCACTAAGAGTAAGTACTGCTAGAGAAATATTATTTTATGGCCCACGGGGGGGGGGGGGGGGGGGGGGGGTCCAGCTCATCTCACTGAAGCTGGATGGAATATGCAGCACAACACAGGCCATTCTGCTTAATCAACCAATGTTTAAGACTATGCTGTGTGGTTGATTTCTCCCATCCTTCTTTATCATAGTCTATTATTCCCTAGAGCTTAGTCCTTTAAGTCCTGGTAACATCCTCGTAAAACCTTCTCTGCACCCTTTCCAGCTTGACAACATCCATCCTAAAACATGGTGCCCAGAACTGAACACAATACTCACTATTTTTTTAATATAATTGCCACAACACCTCCCAACATCTCTACTCAATATCCTAATTAATGAAGGTCAATGTGTCAAAAACCTTTTTGACCACCTGTGATGCCACTTTCAAAGATCTAGGAGTACCTGTACTCTACTCTACAACTCTCACCAGAGCCTTGCCGTTTACTGGGAAGGTCCTGCCCAGGTTAGTGTTCCCAAAATGCAACATCTCACATTTCACTGTATTAAAATTTCATCAACCATTCCTCGGCCCAAGACCCTGCTACAATTTTTCACAACCATCTTCACTATCTACAGTACCAGCCATTTTTTGTATCATCTGCAAACATGCAAGGCGGCAGGGGAAGAGAAAAGACATTCTGGCCTTCCATCCCAGTGAGGAGGTGACTGGAGGAGACTCACTGTGATGGATGTTTCTTTTTTTTTTGTTTTGTGTTGGTTTGTGATTGTGTGTGTTATTGCTTATTTTAATTGCTCTTATTGTTGGACGGAATTTCGTCCAAAAGACTTGGTTTTTTGGATGACAATAAAGGTCATTCTGATTCTGATTCTGATGTTATATGTTGTTAAATTATTTTTGTGGCTTGGATTTGTTGTATCTCTCGCTTGATGCAATTTATCAAGACCAAAAGACTCAATCTCTTTGAATTTGTTCAGATTAATTAATATTTCTTATTTATATTTAAATTGTTATATTATTTCTAATGTTATCTTCCAATGTTTCTCATTGCTCTTTTATAAAGCTACTTGCTCCTGTTTACTTTCCATTTTATTTTCATAAACACACTTCTTGATCTCTCATTATTAGTATTACTCCAGTCAATCTCAGCGGTCAATGTCAGACTTACATTTATCACAATTATTACGTTGAAGCATATTTCATTATGGTTACTATTGTCCAGTTTGTTACTTTAACTCCTTATTTGTTTTCAAGAGAGAGTTAAATTTAGCTCTTTGGGCTAAAGGGATATGGGGAAAAAGCAGGAACGGGGTTCTGATTTTCGATGATCAGCCATGATCATATTGAATGGCAGTGCTGGCTCGAAACATAGAAACATAGAAAATAGGTGCAGGAGGAGGCCATTCGGCCCTTCGAGCCAGCACCGCCATTTATTGAGATCATGGCTGATCGGCCCCAATCAATAACCCGTGCCTACCTTCTCCTCATATCCCTTGATTCCACTAGCCCCTAGAGCTCTATCTAATTGTCTCATAAATCCATCCAGTGATTTGGCTTCCCTTGTCAAAGTTGCTCAGGTCTTTACTCCTGCCCATTTCTCTGCCCTCTATTTTTTCTCACCTCAGTTTTAAATGGCCTCCCCTTTATTCTAAGACTGGTTCTGGACTCGCCCAACATTGGGAACATTTTTCCTGCATCTAGCCGAAGGGCCGAGTGGCCTACTCTTGCACCTATTTTCTATGTTTCTACACCGATAAGCCAAAACATTATGCCCTGATGAGCCAAAACATTATGACCACCTGCCTAATACGCTGTTGGTCCTCCATGTGCAGCCCCATACGCAGCAGTGTGCGATGCACTGTATATTGTGACACATTCCTCCCGTGACCACCATTAAAATTTTCTGTGACATGCCACAGTAGACCTTCTGTCGGTTCGGACCAGATAGGATAGCCTTCGTTGCTCTCGTGCATCGATAGGCGCCCAACACCCTGTCACCGGTTTGTGGTTTGTCCCTCCTCGGACCACTGTCGGTAGGTACTCACCACTGCTGACTGGAAGCACCCCACAAGCCTTGCCGTTTCAGAGATGCTCTGACCCAATCATCTGGCCATAACAATTTGGCCCTTGTCAAAGTTGCTCAGGTCTTTACTCCTGCCCATTTCTCCTGCATCCAACACAGCAACTTCACGAACTGACTGTTAACTTGCTGCCTAATATATCCCACCCCTTGACAGGTGCCATTGTAACAAGATAATCAGTGTTATTCACTTCGCCTGTCAGTGGTCATGCAGCAGAGAACAGAACTGTCAGCGGCCCGTGCAGCAGAGAACAGACGCACTGCAGAGGCCCAGAGGAAACGCACCGCGCGCAAGGCCCAGGCTACCTCCACTTCCACTGCAGCAGCCATCCACTTGTGTCCTACGTGTGGGCGTGCCTTCCGGGCCCGGATTGGCCTCACCAGTCACTTCAGGACCCACAGTCACCAATCCTCCAACTGAAAGTGAAGTCATGGTCATCTTCGAACTCAAAGGACGAACAACAACAACAGTGGTCATAATGTTTTGGCTGATTGGTGTATATTTCCTTATTTCCTCTGGGTTGTTCCTCAATAGTAGTGAAACCACCCTTAATAGCTCTTACTAAACTCAGTTAGCAAAATGTCCTCAGCATGTTTGGGGCTCCTCAATTCCTTCTCCCCTTTACCTACTTCCTCTGACTAATTAGTTTCTGGGTATCGTTATTCCTTCCTTTCCTATCCACTATTAAGTGCTCTGTTGACTTGATTTCCCGTTGGTCTGATTGATTATTTACTGGCCTACATTTGGTACAAAAATATCAGTGAAGCTGCCATTATCCGGCGCAACTGTAAAAAAATAAATACCTGCGCTTCAGTCACAGAATGCTGATGAGCAGATTATTAATGCGCAGTCCATTGTGATCAATGGAGGAGATGCAATGTAGGCATTCTGGCTTTGATGCAATGTTGGCTTTTCCTGCATTTTGGCCCGCTTTGAAAATCTGCATCTGGTCTCAGGAGGCAAATAGAGTTCTTCCCCATGGGGTGGGGAGTGGGGAGAGGGGCGCATGAAAATATGCAGTTGCTTGTATTTTAGATTTTTTTAAATATCTGAAGCACGTGCAGGTATTTAAATGGTTTTGGCTTTTAAATATTTAATCAAAAGTAATGAGTTTATAATAGATCTTATTTATCTTCTTTCATTGTCTGAAAACATAGAAACATGGAAACATGGAAAATAGGTGCAGGAGTAGGCCATTCGGCCCTTTGAGCCAGCACCGCCATTCAGGATTCAGGATTCAGGATATCGTTATTTTTTTGGACGAGATTTCGTCACCCACAGTCCAACAATAGAGCAATAAAATAAGCAAATTACACAACCCCGACCAACACAAAACACAAAAAAAAAAGAAACATCCATCACAGTGAGTCTCCTCCAGTCCCCTCCTCACTGTGATGGAAGGCCAGAATGTCAATATGATCATGGCTGATCATCCAAAATCAGTACCCCGTTCCTGCTTTTTCTCCATATCCCTTGATTCCTTTAGCCCTTAGAGCCAAATTTAGTCTTCGATAATTACAGATATGCTGATGATTTGGCTTGGCCAGCTGTCAAACCATTTTTTCTTTCTCTTTTGTGGATTGTCAAATATACATGCTGAAACTCTGCAGCATGTGGACCCTTACTGTATTTAGACAGAACTGAAAAGGTTATTGCAGGTTTTTGCTAATGAACATTTCAACAATGTGAAATTCCTTCAGCAAGTTTTGCATTGATGCGAGATGGAAGTGTTCATCACGCAAAACCATCATTGCTGCAAGTCCTTCCTGCCACTCTCTGTTTAAACAAGTGGACATGGCTGCACGCAGAGAGAATAAAGATGGATGGTACTAAAGCAAAGTATCGGATTTAGTAGATTGCAAGGCATGCTTGAGACAATATCTGCACATTAGCCTTGTTCCTGCTATTGCGCTTGAGACTAATGGACTGAAGAAATATATTGACACAAATAGTCTGTATTTAACAAAGAAAATGTACAGTTTCTGCTAATTTCTAGATGACATGCTTGGAGAAGGAACTGTTGATTGATGCACATTTAATAGATTTTTAAACACTATTGTTTGGATTTTCTTTTGGCTAGACTTATATTAGTGGTGCCTGATGTAATTTACCTTGTTGGCAGACAGTTATTTATCGGGCTCATTGGAAGAAGAATGGGCCTGTGGAATTCAAATGTTATTGGTCCCAATTAGTTGTTTCTCTGCATATCTTGCTGTCATTCAAAGGATGATCGGTGCAAACAAGCTCTGAATTTAGAATTAATTATTATACAGCAGACAAAATGCTTCCTAACAGGGGTATGATGCATAACTTAATTAATCATCAGGATTGTCTCTATGGTCTTAATTGTTACTCAGTAACACGATTAGGTTAAGACTTCTTTTAATATTCCATGGCCACAAAATTCTTCTCACTTGCATATGTCCTTTTTGGGCATCACATGACATCTGATACATTCAAAGATAAAATGGCGTCGTTGCATGCAGTAATGTTTCCAAGGCTCTGTTGGAGTTAAGTCTCTGGGCTTGAAACCGTAACCACGTGGCTCAGAGAAACAAGTGGCACCAGTGAGCCACAGCCGACACATTTCTCAGTATAAGATATTTGTAATGTAATTGTAAACAGCACAAAAACAGACTCTTTCAACAAAAACGTGCTAATGGGCAAGTTTGGCCGAAGGGCCTGTTTCCGCGCTGTGTGACTCTATGACTCTCTATGACTCTATGAGACATCAGTGCACTCATTGAAGCATCACTGTGCTGACAGAGAAGTTGCCTTTCAGTAAGGCGTTCCATAGACATTTTACTAAAGGCACCACTCAAGAAAGAGCAAGGGAGTTATACTCATAGAGTCGTTCAGCATGGAAACAGGTCCTTTGGCCCAACTTGCCCATGCTGATCGAAATGCCCCAACTACACTATTCCCATCTTCCCGCATGTGGGCCACATCTTCCCTCTGCACTGTAAGGCGTTTGTACGTTCTCCCCGTGACCTGCGTGGGTTTTCTCCGAGATCTTCGGTTTCCTCCCACACTCCAAAGACATACGGGGGTATGTAGGTTAATATGACAGGGTAAATGTAAAAAAAAAATTGTCCCTAGTGTGTGTAGGATAGTGTTAATGTGCGGGGATCGCTGGGCGGCGCGGACTTGGTGGGCCGAAAAGGCCTGTTTCCGCGCTGTATATATATGATATGATATGATATGATAGACATTTGTGGCATAAATTGTTTAGGCACAACAACATGGAGACTAGCAAATGCCCTGCCAACACCCATTGTGACGGGTAGATCATGGGGCTGAATCAACCAACACATGGCTCACCAGATTTGTACCTTCTCATTACAACCATAGTACAACCCCCACCCATCAAACCCCAGTGAATCCTGGATAGAGCAGAATTTATCAGCGCACACCCAGAGAACAAAAGACTGGCCCTAGCATTTGATAATGATATTTTCAGTGGCTATACTGAGGGAGGGATGCACATTTTCATGTCACATGTGAAAATCATATGTGGATGATACCTAATAAATATCATGGGGCAAATGTTACATGGCCTCCAGTAAATACTATGAAAATACTATGAAAATTTGGGGTTTTCTCATGTAGAATATAAAGTAACCTGGAGTACTGTGTGCAGTTTTGGTCTCCAAATTTGAGGATGGATATTCTTGCTATTGAGGGCGTGCGGCGTAGGTTTACTAGGTTAATTCCTGGAATGGCGGGACTGTCATATGTTGAAAGACTGGAGCGACTAGGCTTGTATACACTGGAATTTAGAAGGATGAGAGGGGATCTTATAGAAACGTATAAGATTATTAAGGGGTTGGACACGTTAGAGGCAGGAAACATGTTCCCAATGTTGGGGGAGTCCAGAACAAGGGGCCACAGTTTAAGAATAAGGGGTAGGCCATTTAGAACGGAGATGAGGAAAACCTTTTCAGTCAGAGAGTTGTGAATCTGTGGAATTCGCTGCGTCAGAAGGCAGTGGAGGCCAATTCTCTGAATACATTCAAGAGAGAGCTAGATAGAGCTCTTAAGGATAGCGGAGTCAGGGGGTATGGGGAGAAAGCAGGAACGGGGTACGGATTGAGAATGATCAGCCATGATCACATTGAATGGCGGTGCTGGCTCGAAGGGCCGAATGGCCCACTCCTACACCTATTGTCTATTGTCTATTGTCTATTGTCTATTTAAATCAACCTTCTGGTAGCGTTTACTGGAAGACAGTATAGTTTAATGGAAGGTATTCCACCATCTTCTGCAAGTCCTCGCTTACTCATACTGGAACTAGGATGCCATTTCCTCCCATGCTCTCCCACGGGCACAGGCCTCTAGTCATCCAGCATGGAAGTACCTGGGCAGAAGCTCCAACCCTACGAATGGAAATAATCCTCTGATGCATACGTTGATGGATGCTGAGCTCCTGACCAAATTTCTAGAAGATTCTGAGCTCCTGACCAAATTTCTGCAAGTGGATGGAGGAGAGAAGAGCTCTCAGAAGGAAAACAGGAAGTTATATGTATCCAGGATGTATTTATTCGTGTCATCACACGAATGTTTGCCAATAGCGAGCAAATTTTAGTGCCTCGTCGTTGGCCTCTGCAAGATCCTTTACAGTGCATGTGTCATGCGGCACGTCACAGCTCAGGAGATGTTCCATAGTCTGGAGGCCCCGTCCACACTCGCAGTCTGCCGCATCTTCAGTACATCCCCACTTCAGCATGTTCGATTTGCTCCTCCCCATGCCTGTCCGCAGTCTGTTGAGACGGCGCCAGATTATCCACGGTTAGTCGGAATCTGGTGGGAGTTTCTCAGAGGGATCGGTTGCCATGTGAATGTCTGTATCCAGGATGTTCTGGTTGCAATTCTTCACCCTGATCTGGTTGCAATTCACCACCCTGAGGCTCAGTGAGGAACAGTATTACGTTGTATGCATTCCCTTACCAACAACTATCACAAGCTTGAACGACGTCTTCAAATTAAGTGCCCAAGATGGAAACAGAGACCACTTACAGTATATTTTTCCAATATTTCCAATACTTCTCATATGTATGTTTATTACATACGGCACGGTGGCGTCGTGCAGCGTCGTACAGCGAATGCAGCGCCGGAGACTCAGGTTTGATCCTGACTGCGGGGGCCATCTGTACGGAGTTTGTACGTTCTCCCCGTGACCTGCGTGGGTTTTCTCTGAGATCTTCGGTTTCTTCCCACACTCCAAAGACGTACAGGTATGTAGGTTAATTGACTGGGCAAATGTAAAAATTGTCCCTAGTGGGTGTAGGATAGTGTTAGTATGCAGTGATCACTGGGCGGCGCAGACCCGGTGGGCCGAAGGGCCTGTTTCCGCGCTGTATCTCTAAATCTAAAATCTATATAGTTGTTAATTCGGGGTTAAACTCTTGCTTCTGAATCAGGAAGTCATGACGTCGCATTCAACAGTAAAGTATTGAAGCTAAAATCTAGGCAGGTCATGTTGAGCTACATTTAGTTCACAGTACGTTGGTTAAGCTGCACTAACTTGTGACAAAGCTGGCAGAGCTGGCGCCTCACAGCATCAGAAACCCGGGTTTGATCCAGTCCTTGGGTCCTGTCAGTGTGGAGCTTGCATGTTATCTCTGTGACTGTGTGGGATTACTCCTGGTGCTCGGTTTTCCCCCACATCCAAAGACGTTGTTTGTAGGTTCATTGGCCTCTGTAAAATGGCCCCTAAGGTTTTATAGACAATAGACGATAGGTGCAGGAGTAGGCCATTCGGCCCTTCGAGCCAGCACCACCATTCAATGTGATCATGGCTGATCATTCACAATCATGGCCCTCTCCCCATACCCCCCGACTCCGCTTTGCGAATGGATGAGAAGGTGGGATAACATAGAACATAGGCCACCAGCATAATCACGAACGAATCTCACCCTGGTCATTCCCTCTTCTACCCTCTTCCATCAGAAATGTGTAGATTTTGTTTAGATTTAGAGATACAGCGCAGAAACAGGCCCTTCAGCCCACCGGGTCCACGCCGCCCAGCGATCCCCGCACACTAACAATATCCTACACCTACAAGGGAAAATTTTTACATTTGCCCAGCCAATTAACTTACAAACCTGTACGTCTTTGGAGTGTGGGAGGAAACCGAAGATCTCAGAGAAAACCCACGCAGATCATGGGGAGAACGTACAAACTCCGTACAGACAGCACCCATTGTCAGGATCGAACCGGAGTCTCCGGCGCTGCATTCGCTGTAAGGCAGCAACTCTACCGCTGCGCCACCGTGCCGCTGTATGTGTGTGTGTAGTGTGAAGGAACAGAAATGTGAAGTGTGAAACATCCAAATTCAGGAACAGTTTCTTCCCAGCTGTTATCAAGCAACTGAACCATCCGACCAACAACTAGAGAGCAGTCCTGAGCTACCATCTACCTCATTGGTGACCCTCCGGATATCGTTTATTGGACTTTAACTTGCACTTAACATGATTCCCTTTATCATGTAATTGTAATCATGTATAGTCTTTCCACTGACCGGTTAGCAGGCAACAAAAAGTTTTTCACTGTACAGGTGACAAGAAACAAAACTGAACTAATGTGTACGGGTGATCGATGGTCGGAGTGGACTCGATGGGCCGAAGGGTCTCTTCCCTGCTGTAAACTTAAGCTGTTTGGGAACCCAGGCCTTGTGACATAGTCAACACAATTTGGTTGACCCAAAAAAAACACCCTATCTGCTTGAGCCAAAAATCTGTAAGCATTTCTCAATATGGAAAATGGATAGTCAAAGAGTCATACAGCACGGAAATAAGCCCTTCAGCGCAACACGTCCACGCTGACCAAAATCTCATTGGCTGCTTTTGGCCCATATCCTTCTAGAACTTTCTTATCCATGTACCTGTCCAATATCACTGTCTTGTGATGGTAGAATAACTTATTCATAATTGGAAAACATTGGAGCTTAATCGAAGATATCATGTGAATGGTATGGGGTGACAGTATTTCTAATTCATTGTATTAATTTCAGTTGGAAGTCCAGAACACAGCAAAGAGCAAGGGAACATTGCAGGTCAGGCTTCTGAACTGTGTCTAACAGTCAGGAGAGAGAGAGAAATTATAGAATGGGACACACAGCATACCACAACCAGAGAGCAGTGTTGAAGACCTACCTTTGGTGACCCTCGGACTATCATTGATCGGGCATTGCTGGTTTTACCTTGCACTAAAAGTTACTCCCTTATCATGCATCTATTCACTGTAAATGGATCGATTGTAATCATGTATTGTCTTTCTGCTGACTGGTTAACACGCAACAAAAGCTTTTCACTGTACGCATGACAATAAACTAAACTGAACTGAACAGTCAGAGGCCATGGTACCTTGGTCTTTGAGAGAACCATCCATTTAGGTTACTCTACCCCTCCCCTATTCCAACACACCACTTGCAGCCACTTTTCCCCATCGTCTTGTAGATTTTTACTTTGCAAATCCTTACGCAGTTCCCTTTTGAAAATCACGATTGAATTTGCTTCCAGCAGCCTTTCAGGCACTGTTAAAAAAAAAAAAGTTAATTCCACTTCAGTTCTTTTACTAATTGGACTAAACCTAAATGGGGAAAGAGAGATTGGTTATGAAAGGCCTTCTTTGGAGGAGAGAATGGAGGCATAGATGTGAATGCAAATTTACTACAAAAAACCCACTGGCCTCAAAAGCAAGTGTGGCTTGTTGACAAGGGTAAATTAAGGAAATTTGTTATTTCCCATTTGTTGACAAGTGATGGATTGAATAGAGTCAAAACATGATTGTTTGTTCAGATTTTGTGTGGAAATTAAATCATTTTATTGGATTGAAATTGGTTTTATGTCATTAGGGTATTTATCAGTCTGCTGGGGTGGAGCAGAACAAGGAGCCTAACTTTAAAATGCTTACAGAAAATAATTGCATTTTCTTGGCTGTAATTAATTTGGAGAAAGATTTTGCTAAAGGGATGCAGTGCTGTGCAAAACGGATACATATGTGCATGCAGGACAGTTCGCAAATCTTCCACAGATTTACATGTTTTCTTGAGGATCATTCCCCAAAGGCGAATCAGCTGCAATCTGAAGGGCAGCAATCTTGCCAGAGTCTGGTACTGAGGGAGTGCTTCGTTAGAAGAGAGGCTAAGCTGAAAATATTGCGGAAGCACGTTGAACCGCATGGAGCAGAGAGAATAAAGGGGTTGAATTTATTAAATAAATTTACCGGGCTTTGGGGAAAGAGGACGACGGATGATTCAAACAGCAATGGCGGCTCGGTGGCGCAGCGGTAGAGTTGCTGCCTTACAGCGAATGCAGCGCCGGAGACCCGGGTTCGATCCTGACTACGGGCGCCGTCTGTACGGAGTTTGTACGTTCTCCCCAGTGACCTGCGTGGGTTTTCTCCGAGATCTTCGGTTTCCTCCCACACTCCAAAGACGTACAGGTACGTAGGTTAATTGGCTGGGTAAATGTAAAAATTGTCCCTAGTGTGTGTAGGATAGTGTTAATGTGCGGGGATCGCTGGGCGGCGCGGACCCGATGGGCCGAAGGGCCCGTTTCCACGCTGTATCTCTAAAAAAATCTAAAGCACGAAGCGTCTAAATCATAACCTGTCCATCCAAAAAGCCAGCATTTTTAACAATTCAACACTCAGTGCCTTATTTTATCCATCAACCAAGATTATGTGGTCAAGTCTTTGCACTGTATCTTAAACCTATATTCCTATATTTATTTGGGGGGGGGGGGGAGAGACTGGAACGAAGGGGTACCGGGTAATGAGGGGCTGCTGCCACATGGTGGCAGGTGGGCAGTAGATAGGATGGTTCGGTGAATTTTTGTAGCTTTGTCGGTGCCAAAGTGCACTGGGTGAGGTCTTGTGTACTGCTTAGGTGAGGTCTGCTGCATGATTTTACATGGGTTCCATGTTAAACAAAACATTTAACTGCACCTAGGTACCTGTGACAATAAACTATCATTGCATCATACATTTGCTTTTTACTTAGTGGACAGACTGCAGTTTCCATCATTTTCTTCAGATGGAGAGCAGTGTCTTGGGATTATTTGTAATTGATGGGTTTTTAATAGGGGCTGATATCCTGTGGGTTTGTGCCAGCAAATCAGGCTACGTGTTCAATCCATTGGGATACCTTGTTACAGGGGTCCTCGTCAGCTCCTAACGCTGATTTACTTAGACCAAGCTGGAATTGTTAGATCTTAATTCATTGGGTTTACATACTCTTCCTTGTGAGAAGGATTGCTTGCGCTCCAAACCCCTCCAGGCTCATCCTTGCAATGATTAATATCCCCTTCTTGCCAAATTACTCACCAAATACAGCAAAATGAAAAGAAATTAAATGTATTTACCAAGCTTAAATTAACACAAAGGTCAAACAATAAAGGGAAGTAATTGCTCTGAAACAACTTTCAGAATCAATAATGGGACATTAAATTCATACATTTGAGATTCAAAACAATCAACAGGATACATTTATTTTTTCCCCAACTATATTAGCCAGCTGTTATAAGATTCCTCAATGCTATCTATATAAGCCCTCCGCATTAAATATTGGAACATTCATGTAACATTCACATCAAATAATTTTTTTTTCTAAGAAAAAGACATAAAGTGCTGGAGTAACTCAACGTATCAGGCAGTATCTCTGGAGAACAAGGACAGGTCACGTTTCGGGTCGAGGCCCTTCTTCAGACTGATTGCAGGGAGGGGGAGATAGAAAGCTGGAGAAGAGGAGGGGAAGGACAAAGCCATGCGGGTAATAGGTGAGTACAGGTGAGGGGGTGTTTTGAAAGGCAGATGGTTGGAAAAAAGGCCAGAGATGAAAAGACAGAAAGTATCTTGAGACAAGAATGCAGGTGTGAGGGGAGGGGGAAGGGAGGAATAGGTGCAAGTCCAACAGGGGCACAGGGGAGAAGGTGGGGGATGAAAGAGGGAGTGGGGGATGAAGGAGGTGTGGGAGATTCCTATTTACCAAAAATTAGGAAATTCAATGTTCATACTGTTGGGTTGTAAGTTACCCGAGTGGAATATGAGGTGCTGTTCCTCCAATTTGCATGTGGCCTTGCTCTGGAAATGGAGGAGGCCCAGGACAGAAAGGTCAGCGTGGCAATTTGGAGTTAAAATGTTTAGAAACTTGGAGTAGGCCTTAGTGGGCCGAACACATGTTCATCAAAACAATCGCTGAGACTATGCTTGATCAAACCTATGTACAGGAGGCCACATCGGGAACACTAGATATAGTGGATGAGATCTTATCGAAACGTATAAGATTATTAAGGGGTTGGACACGTTAGAGGCAGGAAACATGTTCCCAATGTTGGGGGAGTCCAGAACCAGGGGCCACAGTTTAAGAATAAGGGGTAGGCCATTTAGAACTGAGATGAGGAAAAACCTTTTCAGTCAGAGTTGTGAATCTGTGGAATTCTCTGCCTCAGAAGGCAGTGGAGGCCAATTCTCTGAATGCATTCAAGAGAGAGCTGGATTGAGCTCTTAAGGATAGCGGAGTCAGGGGGTATGGGGAGAAGGCAGGAACGGGGTACTGATTGAGAATGATCAGCCATGATCATATTGAATGGCGGTGCTGGCTTGAAGGGCTAAATGGCCTACCCCTGCACCTATTTTCTATGTCCTTATGTTTCTATGTTGTACCCAAGCCAACCCCTCCCCAGGTACATTCCTCTCAACCACAGGAGATGTTACACCTGTTCCTCCCTTACTTCCATCCAGAGACCCTTGCAGTTGTTCTAGGTGAGGCAGAGGTTCATGTGCCTCGAACCTCATCTACCACATCCAGCATTGCCATTGTATTGTACTGAAAAACTTTTTCAGTCAGAGAGTTGTAAATCTGTGGAATTCTCTGCCTCAGAAGGCAGTGGAGGCCAATTCTCTGGATGCTTTCAAGAGAGAGTTAGATAGAGGTCTTAAAGATAGTGGAGTCAGGGGGTATGGGGAGAAGGCAGGAATGGGGTACTGATTGTGAATGATCAGCTGTGATCACATTGAATGGTGGTGCTGGCTCGAAGGGCCAAATGGCCTACTCCTGTACCTATTGTCTATTGTCTATTGTCTGTTTACACAGGTTACTCTGCCCACACCTGCCAAACCTGCAGCCAGTACCAGCATGCGAGACACAGGCAGCAGATGCATGGAATCACTACCAACTACAGATTCCCCTTCAAACTTTGCCCGTTTCAGACTCTTTGCATCACTATGCTTACTTGTTAAGTCTGGAGAAGGCCCTCGACCTGAAACGTAACCCAATCCTTCTCTCCAGAGATGTTACCTGTAACGGACCGCAGGTAGACCCAAATGCAGCACACGGAACCAAGGAAGTAGTTTTAGAATGAGCTTTATTTCTACCTGCTCGCGGTCGGGGACAGAAGACTGAGGCGTTCACCAGGGCTACGACGAGGCATGACGGTCGGGGGCAGGCAGGGCCGGCCACGGGAAATCAGTCCAAGAGAGAATGCTGGAGAGTCTTGCATGAGGGCTAAGAACAATCTGGCAAAGAGCGCGTGTGCAGGAAGGGTTTATATGCTGGCTTGATTGGTGATCTGGAGCAGGTGAGTGAACAGACAATAGACAATAAACAATAGGTGCAGGAGTAGGCCATTCGGCCCTTCGAGCCAGCACCGCCATTCAATGTGATCATGGCTGATCATTCTCAATCAGTACCCCGTTCCTGCCTTCTCCCCATACCCCCTGACTCCGCTATCCTTAAGAGTTCTATCTAGCTCTCTCTTGAATGTATTCAGAGAATTGGCCTCCACTGCCCTCTGAGGCAGAGAATTCCACAGATTCACAACTCTCTGACTAAAAAAGTTTTTCCTCATCTCTGTTCTAAATGGCCTACCCCTTATTCTTAAACTGTGGCCCCTGGTTCTGGACTCCCCCAACATTGGGAACATGTTTCCTGCCTCTAACATGTCCAACCCCTTAATAATCTTATACGTTTCGATAAGATCCCCTCTCATCCTTCTAAATTCCAGTGTATACAAACCTAGTCGCTCTAGTCTTTCAAAATATGACAGTCCCGCCATTCCGGGAATTAACCTAATAAACCTACGCTGCACGCCCTCAATAGCAAGAATATCCTTCCTCAAATTTGGAGACCAAAACTGCACACAGTACTCCAGGTGCGGTCTCACTAGGGCCCTGTACAACTGCAGGTGAGGGGAGTTGGCTTAACGTGGCTTAACATGGTGGGCGTGGCTGGCAGGTGAGTGAACAGGACAGACTGTGACATTACCTGTCCCGCTGAGTTACCCCAGCATTTTGTATCTGTCTTCAGTGTAAACCAGCATCTGCAGTTCCTTCCTACACATGCCTCTTTATCACTGGCTTTCCATTATTGGAAAGCTCCTATAAATTGCAGTATGTCCTTTCTTCTATTAATAATATTGACCGCATGCAGCTCAATCGGATCCTTGCTCTACAACAGTTGGAACAGCCTGACGATGGATACGAGCCATTTGTTTCAATTGACTTTTCTTTTTTTTTTTTTTTTTTAATAAAATTTTATTGGGGATAGGTACATAACCTGTTTACATCTTTACAGTCATACATTTTTGAATTGATAACATTGTCAATTATTATTATATACCTTTTACCCCTTTTTTTAAATTTATTTTATATAAACTAAATAAAGCTAACGAAGTAGATGAAGTGAAGAAAGAAAAGAGAGAGAAGAAAACTAAAAACAAAAACCAATTTAAAAGAAAAAATAACTAAAAACAAAAAAAAAAAATAAAAAAATAAAAATAAGGAAAAAATTAGTTAAAGAAGAATGGAAAAATTTATTAAAATAACAAAAACTTCATTCGAAATATATTCGTACATTCCAAATTATAGCATTTCATTCATTCTTTAGTCCGAGTGCTAGTCAGGTTCCTGTGCTGAACTATTCTGACCCTTTAAGTAATCAATAAAAGGAGACCATGTTTCAATGAATACTTCCTGTTTGTCCGACAGGGAAAATCTGATTCTTTCCACGTTTAAGGTCTCCGTCATTTCTATAATCCACATTTTAATTGTGGGGGCCGTAGGGCCTTTCCAAAATTTTAGAATTAATTTTTTTCCTGTTATTAAACTATAATCAATAAAGTTTTTTTGTGTTGTTCTGAATGTTTTATTTAATTCTAATTCTAATATTCCGAGTATAATTAATTTTGGATCTGGGTCCAATTGTGTGCTGGTTATTTTAGATATTATACTAAAAATATTTACCCAAAATTTTTTAATTTTTATACAGTTTGCAAACATATGAGATAATGTAGCTTCTAAATGTTGACATTTATCACATTTAGGTGAAATATGTTGGAAAATTTTATGTAGTTTTGTTTTGGAATAATGTAACCTATGTAATACTTTAAATTGTATTAGAGAATGTCTGGCGTTTAGTGAACACTGATCTATATGTTGCAAACTTTCTTCCCAAGTAACTTTCGTTATTACTTGATTTAATTCTTTTTCCCATTTTTGTCTATATAAATCCGTAGAAGGCATGTCACTGTCTAATAAAATATTATATATATAAGATATTAATTTTTCTGTATTAGGATGTTTGTTCCAACATTCGTCAAGAATTTCTGAATTTCTAATTTGAAAATTTTGGGAGTTCGACTTTACGTAATCTCTAAGTTGAAGATATCTGAAATAATCATTTCCACGAAGACCATAAATCTGTTGCAACTCCTGAAATGTCAGAAAGGTGCCTTCCTTATAAAGTTGTCCCATATTTTTAATTCCATAATTCTTCCACTGTGTAAAACCCCGGTCTAACCATGAAGGCTTAAACAAAGGATTATTCACAATTGGAAGAAAAAGCGATAAATTATCTAGTTTTAATGTCTTTTTTAATTGTTTCCAAATTCGTATAGCACTAAATATTATAGGGTTTTCCCTATAAATTTTTTTGTTTAATTTAGACGTGGCAAATAATATCGAACCAATATCAAAAGGCAAACAATCTTCCTTTTCCATTTTTAACCAGTCTGGTTGAAGATCTATTTCTTCCAACCAGAAATTCATATTTTTAATATTAACTGCCCAGAAATAAAACAAAAAATTGGGTAAAGCCAGGCCTCCATTTATTTTTGATTTACACAAGTGTCTTTTATTTATCCTATGATTCTTATAATCCCAGATGAAATCATTAACAATAGAGTCCAATTTTTTAAAAAAGTTTTTTGTCAAATATATCGGAATTGTCTGAAAAAGGTATAATATTTGCGGTAAAAAAATCATTTTTATGGCATTAATTTTGCCTACCATTGAGATGGGGAGTGTTTTCCAGTATTGAATATTCTTATGTAGTTTGTTCAGTAACGGGGGGAAGTTTGCTTTAAATAATGATGTATATATCTTAGTTACATAGATACCTAGATATTTAAATTTTTCATTTACTATTTTAAATGGAAATTGTTGTATTATCTGTTTGTTATGTTCCCTTATTGGCATAATTTCGCTTTTATTCCAATTTATTCTGTATCCTGAAAGTGATCCAAATTGGGTTATTAGCTTTAATAAGTTTGGAATACTAATTTCTGGTTTTGTGATGTAAATTAATACGTCATCAGCATATAGAGAAATTTTGTTCTCTGTGTCCTTTGTGTTATATCCATGTATTTCCGGATGCCCCCTAACTCTTTCTGCCAGTGGCTCAATAGCAAGCGCAAATAATAATGGGGATAACGGGCATCCTTGTCTACAACCTCTAGCTAGGCTAAATTTCGATGACAACCTTTGGTTTGTAAATATTCTAGCCGTGGGATTTGTATATAACAGTTTTATCCATGTACAGAATTTCTCCCCTAGCTGCATATTTTCCATCACCAAAAATAAATAAGACCATTCAACCTGATCAAATGCTTTTTCCGCATCTAGTGAGATTATTGCTAGATCTTCATTAATAATTCTCTTGGAATATATAATATTAAATAATCTTCTTAGATTATAGTATGAGTATCGTTTCTGAATGAAGCCTGTTTGGTCAGGGTGTATTAATTTATTCATCACCGTACTTAATCTATTCGCTAGTATTTTAGTTAAAATTTTTTGATCTGTATTTAAAAGTGCAATTGCTCTGTATGATCCCGGGTCTTCCGGATCTTTATCAGCTTTAGGAATCAGTATTATTATAGATTCATTTAAAGTATCTGGAAGTTTCTGTTGAGTATATATATACTCATACAGTCTATGTAAACGTGGGCTAAGCAAATCATAGAATTTTTTATAAAATTCGGAGCCTAAACCATCTGGTCCTACTGCTTTACCGTTTTTTAAAGAACCAATAGACTCCTCAATATCCTTTATCGTAATCTCCCTTTCTAATAATTCTCTATCGTTTGAATCTAAACCTTTTAAATTACATTTTTTTAAAAAGTCTGCTATTCCTTCTGATTGTGCTACGGTTTTAGTTGAATAAAGGTTCTGATAATATTGAAGAAATCTATCATTTATGTCCTTGGGCATTTTTAATAATTCTCCTGTCTCTGTTCTAATTTTATGAATTATTTTTTCCCCTTCCATTTTTCGTAATTGACGTGCTAATAGTTTTTGTGGTTTGTCTCCAAATTCAAAATGTAATTGTTTTGTTTTTTGATAAAGTTTTATTACTTGTTCTGAATACATTTTATTTAATTTATATTTCAATACAGCAATTTTATTATGTTTTAAAGTAGATGGCATTCTCGCATTTTCTATATCTAGTTGTTTAATTTCACTTTCCAATGTATGTTGCTTAATCCTGTTCTCTTTATTATAAAATGCTTGAGCAGAAATTAATGTACCTCGAACATACGCTTTAAACGTTTCCCACATAAGAGAAATAGGTGTGTCAGGGTTGTCATTTACCTCCAAAAATATTTGAATCTGTTTAATAATATATTCCTGGGATGACTTTTCGTTCAAAATTTGTGGGTTAAATCTCCAATATGCTTGTTTCTCGGACATTCCATTTAATTTAATCATGAATGTTACAGGTGCATGATCCGAAATTATAATGTTATGGTATTTTGAATTATAAATAAATGGAATAAACGTAGAGTCAACTAAAAAATAATCTATTCTTGAGTATGTTTTGTGTACTGGTGAGTAAAATGAATATTCCCGTCCAGTTGGGTTTTCTATTCTCCAGACATCCTTAATATTAGTGGTATTAATAAATGAATTTAAAAATACACTTGATTGAGATTTTATTTTTTTTTGCATTGATGATCTATCTAAGTATGGATCTAATGTACAATTGAAGTCTCCTCCAATTATTAATTTATATTGTGTGAATTCAGGAATTTTATTAAATGTTTTATTAAAGAACATAGGGTTATCAAAATTAGGCCCGTAAACATTAAGAAGAATCACTTTTTCTCCATTTAATTCTCCAACTAATATAATATATCTGCCATCAATATCCACTATTGTTGAGGAGTTCTTAAAAGGTATTCCTTTACGAATTAGTATTGCAACTCCTCTAGACTTGTGGGAAAAGGAGGAGTGATATGATTCAGCAATCCACTTAGCTTTAAGTCTATGTTGAGATTCCTTCTTGAGATGTGTTTCTTGAAGAAATATTATATCAGTTTTGATTAAATTTAGATGTGCCAAAACTTTACCTCTCTTAATTGGTTCATTGATTCCCTTGACATTCCAACTACAAAATGTTATTCCCTGACCCCCACTTGTCATATTAATGTCTTGCATATTGTTTCTAAGGTGGTCTATAACCGATCAGAAGGTACAACACACAGAACCTGACCCTGCTCCCGAACCTCAAATAGATGAATTTAAAATCATATACAACGCTCTTCCGAACACATCTCCTTGTATTTGTCTTATTTTCCCATTCTAACATTAAGTTACAAAAATATTTAAAAAGAGAAAAGTGATAGAGTTGGTTAATATAGGGTGAAAGAAAAGAAACTACCTCTACAATTAGTGTAGTTAGTGATAGCCACACTAACGTGGCTAGAATTCTAAAGACTTCCGTAGCCTTTGTAAAAAAAAAAAATTCTAGCTCCGTGCGCAAAGAAAATAAAGGGTTATTTCTAACATTCATATATCTTCTTTGGGAGTAACAAACTTATTTACATACCCATACATACACACACACGATATACCCCTATATATATATATACATACCCGTATGTATGCATACATAAGCACATAACCTCTACATATCTCTACCTATCATATTAATTTTTCCACTAAATCTATCATAAATTTAATTTTAAATTGAAAAGTAAAGAGAAAAACGGTCAAACTTTATTATGACTTAGGCTAATTTACCTCTTGCATATCTTCCTAAATAATATAATTGTGTAATTCATTTCTATGTTAATCGAAGACTATTGATTATTCATCATTGTTATCAATCATATACAGTATTAAATTTATATGATTTATGTTAATGTTAATAATTTTATTAATAATTTTTAGTGGTAATATAGATATTTAATAAATATTGGTTATTACATATATAGTTATATATGAGTATACAGATAATAATAATGATTAGTAAACAGAAAAAACAGAAAAGATCACGGTTTTCTCCAATGTCCTCCATCCATTTCGGTTTCCGGATCTCCTCAAAGCTCTTGAAAAAACTTTAAAGGTCTTTTTAGATCTGGCGGGACTCCTAAAGGGTAATGTAAATTCTTCAGTCTGTCATGTTTCCGACTTCTTTAGCGTATTCCATTGCTTTTTCATGGTCTGTAAAAAAGTGTACCTTGGACTTGTAGGAGACTCTTAGTCTTGCGGGATAAAGCAAGCTGTATCTCAGATCAGGTACCTTCTTCAAAATTCTCTTTGTCTCAATGAACTGCACTCTTTTCTTGTGAACTTCTACCGGATAATCGCGGTAAATACTGAATCTCGCACCTTCAAAAAGGAGCTGTCCGCCTCGAACCATTTTCCTCATTATATCATCCAATTCATGATCCAATTGCACCTTTACAATAATTTGTCTTGGGTGGGCATCATCCTGTATACGTTTTTGCTGCACTCTATGGGCTCGACCGAGTAAAGGTTTATGATCCAATTTTAAGGCTTTATGTAAAAGGTCTGCCACAAAATCCCGAGTACCCATTTCTTTCTCACCTCCTTCTTTCACCCCTACAATCCTTAGATTCTTACGTCTTTGCCGCCCCTCCAAATCGGTACATTTCTCATTTAATTTGATCACCATATCTGAGAGGCGTTGGTTTTCAGTAAGGAGTCGACTTGCCATTCCCTCATTTGACGTCGCCCATTTCTCCAGTTCGGTTAACGCTATTTGATGTTGACCAAGTTCATAATGAACGGGGTCCATCTCCGTTTTAACCTTCGTTTCCACCAAAACCAGCCTGGCTTCCAGTACTTCCATTTGCGCTTTGACCTCTTCCTCCCTCGTCCTCTTCCAACTTTCCAGCATGAGCTGAACGGTAGAAAGCATTTCTGTTTTAAATTCCGACCTAAAAGAGTCAAGTTTCTCACCAAAGGTTTTTAATTCGGCAGCAAGAAAAGTTTTAAAATCCTCCATTTCGGACTTTTTCATTCTCTTCGAAGGGTCTTCCTGGGCCCTCGTTGTAATTGAGGCCGAGGCCTCTAAAGGGCCTTCCTCTTCCATCTGCGGTTTTTTACCGGTTTTTTTTTGTCCCCCACGGGGGGGGGGGCTACGTTGTAACGACATATCTTAAAGTCGCGCGCCTGATGACGTCACGCAGGCAGCCGTTCAGATTGCGATCGCTGCAGGTAAAACCCAAATTTCTCCCGTTTTTTTTTCCCTCGGCACGGAGCTAGTTGGCGCTGGACTCAAGCCTCCATAGCGCCACCGGAAGTCTCCCTCAATTGACTTTTCTGTCCTTTCACCAATCCTCTTTCCATGTAACTGTGTTATCTCTAAACCCCATGAGCTTGTATTCTACGTAACAATTCATGTAGTAACTCATGGAATGCCTTTTGAAAATTCAGTATATTCTCGCTGCTGATTCTCCCTTAACTACCTTTCCAATTACATCCTGAAAATCTCTATTAGATTTGTCAAACGATTCCCCTTTTCTAAAAGATAGGCACAAAATGCTGGAGTAACTCAGCAGGTCAGGCAGCATCTCAGGAGAGAAGGAATGGGTGACGTTTCGGGTCGAGACCCTTCTTCAGATGATTTTAGATGATCAGTCATGATCATATTGAATGGCGGTGCAGGCTCGAAGGGCCTAATGGCCCACTCCTGCACCTATTTTCTATGTTTCTATGTTTCTTGAATCGCGATTGAATTGCTATTTTCCAATACCATTGCAGAATCTTTTGGAAATTTCTGACTAATGCACCCAGTTATTTCTGTAGCCAAGTCTGTTTTATCCTTGGGATCTCGAAGCGGTTCAGGGGTATAATGTGCTTTTAGTACCATGAATACCATGAGTTTCTCCTGTATTTTCTTTTGTGATATTAAGTATTTATGCTCATTTGGTTCACAATTTCCTGAAAAAACAGCATCTCAGGGACTCATTAATGACTCTTTTTGTACAGTGGCGAAAGCTGTTGCAAACTATGATTATTTTTTTTGCTAGTTGGCATTCTCTTTCATACTTTCATTAATTCTTTGTTGGTTTCTAAAATCCTCTGGCTTTCTCCTGCTCTTGGCAGCACTATAATCTTCTGTTCATCTTCAACCTCTAATATAGGTGTGGAGGGATCATTTTCAATTGAATGAACAGTTATTCAGAAACATGAAATGAACCTTGAAATAATTGATTTTTGTTTATCTATGGTCATGCCTTTTAATCAAATTTCCCAACCCACTTCTAATTGCTCGCCTCTCATATCTATATAATTGCCTTTATTAAGTTTAAAGAATGTAATTTCAAACATAAATTCATTAGTCTTGGATTCAAAGCAAAATTAATTCAATAGGACCACCATTTCCAAAGGATCCTTCACCTTATCTCATTACAAATGACAAAATCTGAGCTGGCCTTTTTCCATGGTCCATTGCTCCAAGAAAGCAAATAAAATGCTTTCTTTGAATTTATCCTCCACTTTGACTTGACCAATTTAATTGATGATTAAATTCACACATAATTAATAAGTAACTTTTGTTCCAAGCTCATTTAATTTATTGATTAATACATTACTCAACAGCACAGCTATTATTTGGGGGCTTGCAACTCATCCTACTCGTGATTTTTGTCAACTAATAACCTTGAGCCCTCCTGATGCTGTTTCCTAATCTTCAAAGCCAAGATCATTCCTCGCCTTTGTCTTATGTTGTCTTTTATCACTATTATCACTCCATCCATACATTGTCCTTTTACATTTTACCCATCTTTTCATATCATTAAGGACTCTTGAATAGGACTCTTGAATATATCATTTCCAAACTTAGTTACCATGCAAAGGCAAAAAATGCCGGAGTAACTCAGCAGGTCAGGAAGCATCCTTAGAGAGCAGGGATAGGTGACGATTTGGGTCGGAACGTATAAGATTATTAAGGGGTTGGACACGTTAGAGGCAGGAAACATGTTCCCAATGTTGGGGGAGTCCAGAACCAGGGGCCACAGTTTTAGAACGGAGATGAGGAAAAACTTTTTCAGTCAGAGAGTTGTGAATCTGTGGAATTCTCTGCCTCAGAAGGCAGTGGAGGCCAATTCTCTGAATGCATTCAAGAGAGAGCTAGATAGAGCTCTTAAGGATAGCGGAGTCAGGGGGTATGGGGAGAAGGTAGGAATGGGGTACTGATTGAGAATGATCAGCCATGATCCCATTGAATTGCGGTGCTGGCTCGAAGGGCCAAATGGCCTACTCGTGCACCTATTGTCTATTGTCTATTCAATAGACTCTATTGTCTATTGGGACACTTCTTCAGACTGATGCATGCATATCCCGAAAACCGCTATTAGGTCAAAGGTACAATCAGTCTGAAGACCTGAAACGTCATCTGTCCAATTCCTCCACAGGTGCTGCTTTACCCATTGGGATCATCCAGCACTTTGTGTTTTGCTCCAAGATTCCAGTACCTGCAGTTTCTAGTGTCTCGATTAGGTCAAAGTAATTTGACTCTACACGAGATACCAATTCCTCTATCTGTTGTGAATATTAAGCGCACGCAAGATAAAGCACTCAGGATGATTTAAACTTATTCATATTCACCTGAACTATACCATCTATTTTAATTCAAAGCCCTGTCTTCAGCTGGAATTATTTAATTCATCCAGAAACTGTTTCCCGCTGGGTTTTAGTTCAGACCGCTTAAACAGAACAGATCCATTTCCTCAAGTATTAGTCACAATGCCCATAAATCAAAACAGCTGTCTCCTGACACCACTCTTTGAGCTCTACACTCAAATCTTTAATCTGTTTGACTCAAAACCAGTTTGACATGGCTCAGATAACAATCCAGGGATTATTCCATGTGAGGTTCCGGCCTAGAAATTCACTGGCATAGTTCAACATTGTTTCTCAGTATGTGATTAACTTTGTATGAAGGCAGAACTTCCTGGATGGATGGCAACTGCTGGGGCACAGCTCAGTGAGGTTGTTTTGAATGGCAGAGCTAACTCTGGTTCCTACTTCCTTCTGTTTGGTCCTCCGTGCGTCTAATGCTCCACTGCAAAGAGGAGGCCAGACATGGATTGCAGCGGATGGCATGTAATCTGAAATGCACCTTCCTGTTTTTCATTTTTGTGTGTACATGGCACCGATCCGGGACAGGCACCTCATGAAGAAGCCGGCAGGTGCAATGCATGTCACGCCCACTTTCTCAAACAAGATGGAGGAACTGCCTCAATCAGTGCCATGGTCTGGACTCCTGGTTTAGGTTCACAGAAACATAGAAAATAGGTGCAGGAGTAGGCCATTCGGCCCTTTCAGCCTGCACTGCCATTCAATATGATCATGGCTGATCATCCAACTCAGTATCCCGTACCTGCCTTCTCTCCATACCCCATGATCCCTTTAGCCACAAGGGCCACATCTAACTCCTTCTTAAATATAGCCAATGAACTGGCCTCAACTACCTTCTGCGGCAGAGAATTCCACAGATTCACCACACTCTGTTTGAAAAAAAACTTTCTCATCTCGGTCCTAAAAGGCTTCCCCCTTATCCTTAAACTGTGACCCCTGGTTCTAGACTTCCCCAACATCGGGAACAATCTTCCTGCATCTAGCCTGTCCAACCCCTTAAGAATTTTGTAAGTTTCAATAAGATCCTCCCTCAATCTTCTAAATTCCAGCGAGTACAAGCCGAGTCTATCCAGTCTTTCTTCATATGACAGTCCTGCCATCCCAGGAATCAATCTGGTGAACCTTCTCTGTACTCCCTCTATGGCAAGAATGTCTTTCCTCAGATTAGGAGACCAAAACTGTACGCAATACTCCAGGTGTGGTCTCACCAATGCCCTGTACAACTGCAGCAGAACTTCCCTGCTCCTATACTCAAATCCCCTCGCTATGAATGCCAACATACCATTCGCTTTCTTCACTGCCTGCTGCACCTGCATGCCTACTTTCAATGACTGGTGTACCACGACACCCAGGTCTCGTTGCATCTCCCCTTCTCCTAATCGACCACCATTCAGGTAATAGTCTGCTTTCCTGTTCTTGCCACCAAAGTGGATTACCTCACATTTATCCACATTATACTGCATCTGCCATGCATTTGCCCACTCACCTAACCTATCCAAGTCACGTTGCAGCCTCCTAGCATCCTCCTCACAGCTAACACTGCCCCCCAGCTTCGTGTCATCTGCAAACTTGGAGATTTTCACTTCAACTTAGATGTTATTATTCAAGGCTCTTAGACATAGAAACATAGAAATGTAGAAAATAGGTGCAGAATAGACAATAGGTGCAGGAGTAGGCCATTCAGCCCTTCGAGCCAGCACCACCATTCAATGTGATCATGGCTGATCATTCTCAATCGGTACTCTGTTCCTGCCTTCTCCCCATACCCCCTGACTCCGCTATCCTTAAGAGCTCTATCAAGCTCTCTCGCGAATGCATTCAGAGAATTGGTCTCCACTGCCTTCTGAAGTAGGCCATTCTGCTCTTCGAGCCAGCACCTCTATTTATTATGATTGTGGCTGATCATCCAAAATTACTACCCCATTCCTGCTTTCTCCCCATATCCTTTGATTTTGTTAGCCCTCAGAGCTCTATCTAACGCTCTCTTGAAAACATCCAGTGAATTGGCCTCCACTGCCTTCTGTGGCAGAGAATTCCACAGATTCACAACTCTCTGGGTGAAAAGGTTTTTCCTTATCTCTGCCCTAAATGGCCTACCCCTTATTCTTAAACTGTGACCCTTGGTTCTGGATTCCCCCAACACGGGGAACATTTTTCCTGCATCTAGCCTGTCCAATCCCTTAAGAATGTTACATGTTTCTATAAAATCCCCTCTCATCCTTCTAAATTTCAGTGAACATAAGCCCAGATGATCCATTGACCTCTTGTTTAGGACCTTTCAACCACTTGCATAGGATAGAATTTCTTTCTACTCAGTTTGATGATGGCCTCAACATCCCCAGCAGATGAACATAATCCATGCCCCTGTAACTCACGAAGGCCCATGAATTACCATAGGTTAATTGGCTTGGTAAAATTGTAAATTGTCCCTAGTGTGTGTAGGATTGTGTTAGTATGCAGAGATCGCTGGTCGGCGTGGACTCGGTGGGCCGAAGGGCCTGTTTCCTTTGATGTACCTCAAAACTAAAAAGAAATAAACTAACCCCAACATGGCTGAGGCCCCACCTCGAGGCCCCACCCAGAGATCTCTCCATTGATTTTTAGAGATACAGCATGGAAACAGGCTCTGCGGCCAACCAAATCCACACCTATCGTCCATATTATCACCCGCACATCCATATTATTCCACTTTCGGATGCAACATGCGTGGGGCAATTTATAGAAACCAAGGAACCTACAAACCTGCATGTCTTTGGGATGTGGGAGGAAGCTGCAGCACCTGGAGAAAACCCACGTGGTCACAAGGAGAAAGTACAATCTCCTCCTAGAGAGCCTCCAGTGGTCAGGATTGAACCTGGGCCTTTGGCACTTTGAGGCAGCAGTTCTACCGCTGCACCACTGTGGCGCCCATTGTAAAGGGACTGGATGTCCATGGTAAAGATGAGGCAATGGGAGCCTAGATATCAAAAGTTATTGAAGAGTTTGTGAGGAGTCTCGGATGTAGGTCAGAAGTGACTATGCCCCATCTCGCTCCTATTTCTTCCCTCACCCTCATCTTCCACCTGCATTCCTTCCTCTAACTTCAAAATTTGCTTCAATCCTTCTGCCACACACCTTCTGCCTTTCCATCTCTGGCCTTTGTCCAACCGTCTGCCTACCAAACCCCACACCCTCATCTTTTAGGGTTTGTCCTGCCCCTTCTCTCTGCCCAACTTTGTTTACTTCCACACAATCAGTTTGAAGAAGGGAGCCGACCCCAAAGGTCACCTATCCATGTTCTCCAGAGATGCTGCCTGACCCATTGAGTTGCTCCAGCACTTTGTGTCTTTTATTAATTACAATCTCCTCCTTGACTGTAAAACCTTCTTCTCCACACTTCTCAAGGCTCTAGCTATAATTTTAAAGATAGGCTCTTTTGTTCCACTTTCCACCGTGGGAAATGTTTTCTCTCTGTAAATCCCATAAAATCCTATCATCATAAGTTCATATGTGATAGGAGTACAATTAGGCCATTCGGCCCATCAAGTCTACTCCACCGTTCAATCATGGCGGCTGATCCATCTCTCCCTCCTAAGCCCATTCTCCTGCCTTCTCCTCATAACCTCTGACAACTGTACTGATCAAGAATCTGTCTATCTCTGCCTTAAATATATCCACTTACTTTGCCTCCACAGTCTTCTGTAAGATAGAATTCCACAGATTCACCGCCCTCTGACTAACGAAATTTCTCCTCGTCTCCTTTCTAAAAGAACATCCTTTAATTCTGAGGCTATAAACTCTAGTCCTACTCTCCCACTAGTAGAAACATCATCTCCACATCCACTCTATCCAAGCCTTTAACTATCCTGCACATTTCAATGAGGTCCCCCTCATTCTTCTAAACTCCAGTGAATATAGGCCCAGTGCCGTCAAACGCTCACCATATGTTAACCTACTCATTCCTGGGATCATCCTAAGCACCTCAGTTTTATTCAATGTGTGCCTGCAGTATTGAGAGGGGGAATGTGAGTGAGAGAGAGAGAGAGAGAGAGAGAGAGAGAGAGAGAGAGAGAGAGAGAGAGAGAGAGAGAGAGAGAGAGAGAGAGAGAGAGAGAGAGAGAGAGAGAGAGAGAGAGAGAGAGAGAGAGAGAGAGAGAGAGAGAGAGAGAGAGAGAGAGAGAGAGAGAGAGAGAGAGAGAGAGAGAGAGAGAGAGCAGCAGCAGGAAAGCAAGGAAGTCAGAGAGCTGGAATGGAGCGGGAGTGTAGAGAAAATAAAACAGGAGAGGGCAAGAAACCTAAGAGTTGAACAAGAGGGTAAATAAAGAAGCAGGGAAGTGCAGGAGCTAACGGGAAGTAAAAAGTGCAGCAAGGCAACTAGAGAAAATGAGAGCTGAACATGGCAATCTTTTGCATGAGATATTAAACTGAAGGCCATCAGTCCCGTCAGATCAAGCGAATACAAAGAGCATGAGAGTTATCCCTGTCACACTAACCAATATTCATCCTGCAATCATTATCATTCAAAGCAGTTAATCTGGTCATCCTGCAGTAAAATATTGCAGATGCTGGAAATGTGGACAGTTATTCCAATCTTCTGGACAATGTTTATTTCTCAACCAGCACCGCCAAATTTAATGAGGTTGTTATCATATTGCTAGCCCGAGGAACCAGCTGTGCTAAACTTGTTCTGACTACACTGACTACATGTGAAAAAATATTTAATGGGCTGGAACTGCTTTGGATGTCCCGAGGTCATGAAAGGCTCTTTTTTAATCTTTCCTTCTGAATATTTCCAGGGGTCAGGATCACAAAATATTCCAGCGTGCACTATGGGTAGAATGCATCAATTTGCAATAAACTAGCAATGTTATATTCAGTAGAGAGCGTATTATTGAAGGAAGGTGGGGAATTTTTCCTCTCCCTAAACATAGGGTAAATATTAACAGATGTACTGTGCACACCCACATATACATTAATACGAGTTAAATGCACAGAAGGTGGTATTTCGATGCGTAGCGTAAATGTTGCATTCCAAATTTTCTATCTGGAGTGAAGAAAATAAAATTATACCATTGATTCATAGTCCTATTCCTAGCACAACTGTATATCAATTTATTTATTAATTTATGTATTAGCATACTTATTCTTTCTTGATCCCACTTTAGATACAGCTGAACATCGCATTTAGAACAAATGAAATTACCTGAGATGATTTTATACTTCATAAGGATTCTTATTCATACCCAGTGACTGTTTATTGCCTTTACCTTATGCCTTTCGTTCTTCTATAATTTAGAAGTTATTAAAGCTTGAAAGTCTTCATAACAGTGTCAGAACCATCTCAAAGAGACCATGTGAAGTAATAAACATGTCCACAGTGATTATGTGTAAATAAGGAACTGCAGATACTGGTTAATACACAAAAGGACACAAAGTGCTGGGGTAACTCAGCAAGTCAGGCAACATCTCTGGAGGAAATGGATAGTGACATTTCGGGTCGAGACTGATCGGGTCTGATCAAGTCTGAAGAAGGGTCTCAACCCAAAACGTTGCCTACCCATGTTCTCCAGAGATGCTGCCTGACCTGCTGAGTTGCTCCAGCACTTTGTGCCCACTGTGATAATGTTACTTGGCCAGAACACACAGTGTTAGCAGAAGACAAGACTGTCGTGTAAATAGAAAAACCTGGGTAAGCAGAGGCATGCAGTTTATGGTGTTTTAAATCTGTTCACACACCAAGGTGATAAATGTGTTAACAGCTGAGAGTCATTGTGGATTTCATCCATTAACAAGTCATGTGGTGTAGTGGCCATCGAAGGTTTGGAAATGAACAGTGAGAATAACACCTATGTTTCTACCCTTATCCTCATCTCCTTATCTCACACCTTTAGTATTTTCATTTAAAAAAGACACAAAATGCTGGAGTAATCTAGCGGGTCAGGCAGCATCGCTGGAGAACATGGATAGGTGACTTTCGGGTCAGGACCCTTCTTCAGAACGTGTCTGCATTAGAATGAACGTGAAGGCACATCTGACACTATCACTACTCATGGCCATCTTGCAGGTAGAATGCGATGAATGAATGATACTTTATTGTCACATGTGACAAGTCGCTGTGATATACTTTGTTCCGCATACTTAAGGTATGCAAAGAGTCGCTACATAAAGGCCACCGACAAAGTTACAAGTAATGCTGTCAAGATAACTGAGAAATCATTGAGTTGATTAGACATTGTAAACAACACCTCAGGTGGATGGTACAGGGATTGGAGGGGGTATTGATGAGCACCTCTCTTAAGATGGACCAAGTGAGAGAATAGGTTACAGGAAAACAACAGAGATTGATGTCAGCATAGGCGCAATGGGCCAAATGGCCTTCTACAGCATTAGAAAGGAAAAGTGCAATAAAAAAATTACAATAATGAATGTTTTTAAAATTCATCATCATCTAAGTACAGTGATAACCATGCAAAGGTGAAAAAGAAACATCAAGGCAATCAGCAAATCAATAATTCTAACATCAGATAAAGAGGTGCTCAGTTTTTGAACAAAGTTTGAAAGTGATTAACAACTCTCCTGGTGGCTCTTTGCTTGACAGAAAAGCTTGGAAATCTCTTTAATGAAGGTGCTGTGTCTTGGAAAAAAAAAGCACAGGGAGTGGGTGTTTCCTTTCAAAGCCATCCGTTCAACTGCAGAAGCACACTGAGCGAGATCTGTAGCAGAAGGCACACTTGGCAAAAGAGAATTTTTGATAATTTTACCTTGCAATGATCTTTTTCGTTTCCAGTGGCTGTTTGCACATAATCTGTTATTCACCTGTGGTTCGGAAACGATCAAAGATTGAAAATCCGGTCTCATCTGCTATCTGCTTGCCTCGTTCACCAACCTGCCCCATCCTTACATTGAACTGCCTTCTGACTGCCGTCTCACACAGAAGAGAGAGCTGGATAGAGCTCTTAAGGATAGCGGAGTCAGGGGTTATGGGGAGAAGGCAGGAACGGGGTACTGATTGAGAATGATCAGCCATGATCAATAGACAATAGACAATAGACAATAGGTGGCAGGAGGAGGCCATTCGGCCCTTCGAGCCAGCACCGCCATTCAATGTGATCATGGCTGATCATTCTCAATCAGTACCCCGTTCCTGTCTTCTCCCCATACCTCCTGACTCCACTATCCTTAAGAGCTCTATCCAGCTCTCTCTTGATCACATTGAATGGCGGTGCTGGCTCGAAGGGCCGAATGGCCTCCTCCTGCACCTATTGTCTATTGTCTATTGAAGATGGGTTTTTCATCAACCTCCATCAATGGAGCCCTTGGCAGAGATCAGAATGCCCAATGGACTTATTCACTGTGCATCTTGTTCAGTTGTAGCCTTGTAATATGGGCTGCCTAAAAAACAGAAATTAATACAACATTGCACAAACTGATAGTGTGAAAAATGTAAATTGACAGTAGTTCAATAAGTTAAAGGCACATGTTAAACCTTCCTTTTCTAAAGGCAGATGAGCATTCACTCCTGAGAAGTATTAAAAGATATGGAAGATGGATGGAGTTGAATGGTTTGATTTCTGATATTTGTAAGTAGTTATCAGGGCTGCTAGTCCTGTGGAGTGCTGGAACACTAATGATATTCTTATCAGTCCATTGCCAAAATATTTAGTGGAGGGTTTTCCTTAATTTTTGACAGATTATCACTCCTCAGAAATTCGAGAGGCATCTTAAAGTAGTAAGTAGTAATGAGAGGAACAAGAAAGTTGGCTGCAATGAGGATGTGTTCTGGTAGTTCTCTGTGGCTCTCGATGATTCATTACCTGATGCAGCAAAGAAAGTCATGGGAGATCCTTTTTCCCTGGGGCTATCAAACTGTACAACTCCTCCCCCTTCTGTCGTGGGATAGACTGACTCCCCTTCGCCCTCCACAATCTTTGCACATCCCAAATCCTGGACTTTCCACTTGTCACTTTAATTTCATGTTTCATAGTATCTTGTTGTGTTTTATGACTGTTGGCATATCAATTTCCCTCCTGGGATAGATGAGGATCTATTGTATCATATCGTATCATATGTCCAACACTATATACATTCAGAATAAGAACCCAACCATACATCATGCACTGATGGGGGATTTCAATATGCAGGTAGACTGGGAAAATCATGTTGGTTCTGGGCCCCAAGAAAGAGAGTTTGTAGAGAGCCTCCGAGATGGATTCTTAGAGCAGCTTGTGCTGGAGCATACCAGAGAAAGGGCAATTCTGGATTTAGTGTTGTCCAATGAACCAGATTTGATAAGAGAACTCAAGGGAAAGGAGCCGCTTGGAGGTAGTGATCATAAAGTGATCAACTTTTTCAGTCAGAGAGTTGTGAATCTGTGGAATTCTCTGCCTCAGAAGGCAGTGGAGGCCAATTCTCTGAATGCATTCAAGAGAGAGCTAGATAGAGCTCTTAAGGATAGCGGAGTCAGAGGGTATGGGGAGAAGGCAGGAACGGGGTACTGATTGAGAATGATCAGCCATGATCACATTGAATGGCGGTGCTGGCTCGAAGGGCCGAATGGCTTCCTCCTGCACCTATTGTCTATTGTCTATTGTCTATAATATGATTAGTTTTAATCTGCAATTTGAGAGGGAGAGGGTTAAATCGGAAGTGTCAGTGTGGCAGTTGAACAAAGGGGACTATGAAGACATGAGAGAGGAGCTGGCCAAGGTTGACTGGAAAGGGATCCTAGCAGGAATGACGGTGAAACAGCAATGGCAGGAATTTCTGGGCATAATCCGGAAGATGCAGGATCATTTCATTGCAAAGCGGAAGAAAGATTCTAAGGGGAGCAGGAGGCAACCGTGGCTGACAAGGGAAGTTAGGGATGGAATAAAACTAAAAGAAAAGATGTATAACACAGCAAAGAGTAGCAGGAAGCCAGTGGATTGGGAAACTTTCATAGGACAACGGAAGGTAACAAAACGGTCAATATTAAGAGAGAGTTAGATAGAGCTCTAGGGGCTAGTAGAATCAAGGGATATGGGGAGAAGGCAGGCACGGGTTGCTGATTGTGGATGAGAAAACATTTCTTCACACAGAGAGTGGTGAGTTTGTGGAATTCTCTGCCACAGAAGGTAGTTGAGGCCAGTTCATTGGCTATATTTAAGAGGGAGTTAGATGTGGCCCTTGTGGCTAAAGGGATCACGGGGTATGGAGAGAAGGCAGGTACAGGTTACTGAGCTGGATGATCAGCCATGATCATATTGAATGGCGGTGCAGGCTCGAAGGGCCGAATGGCCTACTCCTGCACCTATTTTCTATGTTTCTATGTTTCTATCACAATGAATGGCGGTGCTGGCTCAAAGTGCCGAATGGCCTCCTCCTGCACCTATTTTCTATGTTTCTATGTTTCTATCACAGGTTTGTTTCAGGTGAGGATTAAATAGTTTACAATTTAAAACAAACACCTAACATACTTCATGCATATGATACTTTAGGATGGCACAGTGGTGCAGTGAGAGAGTTGCTGCCTTACATCGCCAGAGACCTGGTTTCAATCCTGATTACAGGTGCTGTCTGTACGGAAGTTGTACGTTCTCCCTGTGACTGTGTGGGGTTTCGCCAGGTGCTCCGGTTTCCTCCCACATGCCAAAGACGTATGATGGCCGCCTCGCCTACAGTGTGCCTGTCCTTTTCAAACTTTTTTTGTTATTTTTAGTAAGTTTTAAAGGTTTGTGTTAATGTGCTCTGGTCTGTTTTATGTGGGAGGTGGGGGAGGGGTCGGGGGAAACGTTTTCTCCATCTCTTACCTTGCCGGAGATGCGATTGTTTTGCGGGTTGTATCTCCGGTCGCTCTGTGGCCCAACATCGTGGAGCTGGAGGCCTTGCCTGGGACTGACTTTGAGCCCCACTGCGGGGCGTGGACTTACCATCTGAGCGTGCGATCCCTTGCCTGGGATCGACGCTCCAACCGCGGCCTGTGGACTTTAACATCGCGGAGCTCGCAGTCTCAGGTTGCAAACGATCGGGAGCTCCAAAAGCCGCAGAAGGCGTCGACAAGCCCCGACCCGGGGTCTGGTCGCCTGGCGCGGGGGAACTGAGATCCCTCCCCCCCCCCCCGATGCAGGAGCTGGATCGCCCCGACGAGGAAGGCCCGCTGCCGGCTACGGGAGTCAAGATCATCCCATCAATGGAAGGCTGGAGGCCCCCGACCACTGGAGGACAAAGAAGGGAGAGATTGAACTTTTTTCGCCTTCCATCAAAGTGAGGAATGTGGAGGAGTCACTGTGGTGGATGTTCATGTTAAAATGTATTTTGTGTGTCCTGTTGCTTTTTATTATTATGACTATATGGCATGTGGGAGGAAACGTCACCCATTCCTTCTCTCCAGAGATGCTGCCTGTCCCGCCGAATTACTCCAGCTTTTTGTGTCTATCCAAGGTCAGTCTGGAAATGGGAAGGGAAATGACAGTGCTTAGCAACCGAGAAATCCAGTAAGCCTTAGCGGACCAAGCCCGTATTCATCGAAACGGTAATGAATTGTCTGTCTTCATTCTAATAGTATTTCTATTTGAAATCAAATTTGCAAAGTTTAGCTGGCCTTTGGAAACATTGTAAAGTTGGCAGAATTGTTGAGATAAGTGTCCTGATGGCTCCACTCGTGAGTTAGGTACTTTAGTACTCTGGTACATTATTTGTCACATGTTCCGAGGTACAGTGACATTTATTCTGTATACAGTTCAGTACAAGTATCACTATACATAAGCACTTAGATACATATTAGATACGTATCTCAGATGCAATGCAAGTGTGTCGCAGTAGTACACTGAGACAGTACACAGAGTCGTCGGTCTGGCGCTATCTTCAAGTCCCAGTTGTTGTAAGTGAAGGGATCTTGACCTGACCATGAAGGTCTGTTGACCTGGCGGCGTTTGTTGGTCAGGCTTGGCCAAGTGTAGCAGCCATTGGTGTCCTCCACCGCTGCCCCAACACTGGTCCATGTGCCCACCGTGTCTGGTCCGTGTTCTCGGCCTCTGGGAGCTGTGCCTTGTCCAGCCGAACCCCAGGCTGCTGCAGGGCCTCCAGCGGCCCGCTCCCCCGTCGAGGCCCCGCACACCCCCCCCAGCAGCCGGTCTGCTCACCGGCCCTCCAGGTGGGCTTCCCTGGGTCCTCGTTCAGCAGCAGGCGAGCCGGGCTATTCGGGCGGGTTCGCAAGAACATGAGTGCTTCCTTTCAGTCCCACAGTATTCCCAGCAAAGCCTTCTTGACTACCCTATCTACCTGTGATGGCACTTTCAGCGAATCCTGTACCTGTATCCTAGATCCCTCTGCTCCACAACACTCCCCGTGGCCCTGCCATTCACTGTGAAAGTCCTACCCTGGTTTGACTTCCCAAAATACAACACTTTGCACTTATCTGCATAAAATCTCCATTATCCATTCCACAGCCCACATGCTCAGCTAATCAAGAGCGTGGTGTAATTTTTGATATTCATCTTCACTATTTACAATACCACCCACCTACAGTATGTGTCACCTGCAAACTTAGTAATCATGCCTTGTACATTCTCATCCAAATCGTTAATATAAACCACAAACAGCAATGGACTCAGCATCGATCCCTGAGGCACATTGCTTGTCACTGGGCCTCCAGTCTAAAAGAACACCCTTCCATCACCACCCTCTGTTTCTGTCCATGAAGCTAATTCTCCATCCAGTTAGCTAGCTCTCCCTGGATCCCATGCCATCTAACTTTACAGAGCAGCCTACATGTGGAACCTTATCAAAGGCCTTGCTGAAGTCCATGGAGATAACTTCCAGGGACTTGGCCTTTGTCAACCGTTTTGGTCACCTCTTCAAAAAACTCAATCAGATTTTTGAGCCAAATGAGCCAAATGTACAATTGTAATATAACGTCCCAACTTCTATACTCAATACCATTGCATTCCAGGCTGACTATCCCTAATCTTCCCTGTCTGTCTAAATGCATATATATCTTATCTTTCAGAATCCTCTCCAGTTAGTTACCTACCACATATGTTGGGCTCACTGGTGTCTAGTTCCCAGGCTTTTCCTTGCAGCCCTTCGTAAATAGAGGCACAACATTGACCACAGTCCAGTCATCCGCCACCTCACCCTTGCTTAATGGTGATTCAGCCAGGGCTCTAAAAATTTGATCAATGATCTTTCTGCTGTAGCCCTTTGCTTCAAATTTCTCACTTGCACTAGCCAAGGTACGTGGGCACCAAGTGTCACTACCTGCTGAGGTTCTACCTGTCCCCGGTGTTGCGAAGGATGGGCCTGGCGCAGATGCCACGCAATGTGCCAGTCAGCTGGACATTGCCGAACCATCTGTCGCTCGTGGAAAGTATAGAACTTTATTGTCATTCGGTACAAGTACCGAACGAAATTACAGCAGTCACAAAACACAACAAAAAAAAGAAAAAAGTACACAGCGAATGCAGCGCCGGAGACTCAGGTTCGATCCTGACTACGGGTGCTGCACTGTAAGGAGTTTGTACGTTCTCCCCGTGACCTGCGTGGGTTTTCTCCGAGATCTTCGGTTTCCTCCCACACTCCAAAGACGTACAGGTATGTAGGTTAATTGGCTGGGTAAATGTAAAAAGTGTCCCTAGTGGGTGTAGGATAGTGTTAATGTGCGGGGATCGCTGGGCGGCACGGACTTGGTGGGCCGAAAAGGCCTGTTTCCGGCTGTATATATATGATATGATATGACACACGACCCCAAGACAAACATCCATCACAGTGAGTCCAAACACCCTCTCACTGTGATGGAAGGCAACAAAACTTCCACTCTTTTCCCCCCACGCCCACGGACAGACCGCTCGACCCCTAACGAGGCGAACGACATGCACAGCCCCCGCAAGGGGATGGAAGGCCCCGCGGCCGAGCTGCACCGGGCACTGAAACGTCCCGCAGCCGAGCCGCGCCGGCGATGTTAACTCCAGCGGCCGAGCCGCGCCGGGCGATGGAAGGCCCCGCGGCCGAGCCCCCCCGGGCGCTGCTAAGTCCCACGGCCGAGCCGCGCCGGCGATGTTAAGAAGTCCAGCAGCCGAGCCGCGCCGGGCGATGGAAGGCCCCGCGGCCGCGCCGGGCGCTGAAACGTTCCGCGGCCGAGCCGCGCCGGGCGATGGAAGGCCCAGCGGCCGAGCCGCACCGAGCCGCACCGAGCGCTGAGACGTCCCGCAGCCGTACCGGGCGATGGAAGGCCCCCGCGGCCGCGACGTGCCGGGCACTGTTAGGTTCCGCGGCCGAGCCGCGCCGGCGATGCTAAGTCCAGCGGCCGAGCCACACCGGGCGATGGAAGGCCCCGCGGTCGATGGAAGGCCCCGCGGCCGAGCTGCGCCCCGGGGAAGAGACCTAATAAAATAAAGGTTTCCCCCACCCCACCACACACCCCACCACACCCCCCACCCCACCCCACCCCAACCCCTCCCCCCCCCCCCCCCCCCCCCCCCATACACATACACAGCCAAAAACAGAAACAAAAACCAACCCAACACCGACACACACAAAAAAAAAAAGGAAAAAGTACAGACAGACTGCCAGAAAGGTTCTTCCGGACCAACACCTTTGACCAAGTCCATCGGGCAGTGGTCAGCACGGAACGTCCTGCAGGCACTGCAGGGGAATGACTCCATGGATCCTGTGGCGTGGTTCCCAGAGCAGACTGCCCAGCTTGTCTGGCAAAATGCCTCATCGCCAGAACTCACCAACAAGCACCAAGACCTGGCTTGGCTGGTGGTGAGAGGAGCCCTCCCAGTCAGATCCTTCCTGCACCGCTGGAACCTCACTACCAGCGCACGCTGCCCTCGGGACGGCTGCTATGGAGAGGAGACAGTGGCCCACCTCCTCACAGTGTGGATTTGCAAAGAGAGTCTGGAGAGGTCTGCAGGGGTCCCTGTCACGATTCATTCCGAGCAGCTCCGTCACAGAGGACTCTGTGATTTACGGACTGTTCCCAGGGACGCATTCCGAGACTGACATCGAGTGCTGCTGGAAGGTCATCAACTCGGTGAAAGACGCTCTTTGGTCTGCCCGAGCCTTGTTGACCTCCCAGCGGAGCGAGCTGTCCGTCGGGGAATGTTGCCGACTGGCCCGCTGCAGACTGCAGGAGTACGTGCTGAGGGACGCACTGAAGCTTGGTGCAGAGACGCCCCTCCAAATAAGGGATTATGTGTAAAATTAGAAATTAATATCTGCATTGAATGTGTAACTTCCGGAAATGTCGGATGGAGTTGTTGAAAAGAAGATGTCTTGTAAATATTTATTACTTGAATAAAGTATTTTTTTATATATAAAAAAAAAACAAGCCTGCAGACAATCAGGCTGAATATGGGCACCAGGCCATGAGATATATTGTAAAGGTTTCCAACCCCCCTCAAAATAACACTGCTTCTTCCAGTTCACCCCCAAGATGATATTCAGAACTTAGGGTGAGACAGGCATTTGACAATAGTTCCAATAGTTAGGGCGGCACGGTGGCGCAGCGGTAGAGTTGCTGCCTTACAGCGAATGCAGCGCCGGAGACTACAGACTACAGGCGCCGTCTGTATGGAGTTTGTACGTTCTCCCCGTGACCTGCGTGGGTTTTCTCCGAGATCTTCGGTTTCCTCCCACACTCCAAAGACGTACAGGTATGTAGGTTAATTGGCTGGGCAAATGTAAAAATTGTCCCTAGTGGGTGTAGGATAGTGTTAGTGTGCGGGGATCGCTGGGCGGCGCGGACCCGGTGGGCCGAAGGGCCTGTTTCCGCGCTGTATCTCTAAATCTAAATATCTAAAAATCTTTAAAAATCACATGGGAGACTAATTGGAAAATCAATTTCTTTTGGAATCCAATGGAGAGTGGAAAGTTGGATACCATGTTAGCTGGGTGGCAGGGAACATTGTCAAGTGAATGAAAGTATATTTCCATTGGAGTTGTGACCGGCTCAATAACAGGTCCTCAGTTTTTCTGTAACATATCTAGGATTTGAACTAAATTGGAGGGCACACGATTAAAAAAACCTACAAATGCCACAGAAATTATAGTCACAACAATTGAATCGATGAAGATAGAAACAAAATGCTGGAGTAACTCTGCGGGACCGGCAGCATAATAATAATAAATAATAATAATAAATGTTATTTGTCATATGTAGGTTGGCACAGGGTCAAAGGTACAATGAAATGTATTTGACAAGACAACGGGTCACCTCAGCAGTAATATTCCAAGGATAAATAAGATAAAAAATGACATTAGTAAGGTAAAAGGACAATATTAAAAATAGTTAAAAAGACAATATTAAAAAGAATCAACATATATGATTTGAAATGTGTTTATGAGTTCAGAAGCCTGATGGCCTGATGGTAGAAACTGTTCTCAAGTCTGGTGGTACACGCAGCCATACTCCTGTAGCGTCTGCCTGTCGGTAACAAGGAGAACAGCCTGCGTGCTGGGTGGCTGTGGCCCTTGATGATGCTGCGTGCCTTCCGCAGGCACCGTCGGTAGAAAGTGTCCCGAATGGCCGGGAGACAGTTGCCAGTGATGTGCTGTGCCGTCTTCACCACTCTCTGTAGTGATTTGTGGCTGTGGCAGAACAGTTCCCGTACCAGACTGTAATGCAGCCCGTCAGCAGGCTCTCGATGGTGCATCTGTAGAAGTTTGTGAGGATGCTGGCGTTCATGCCAAACTTCCTCAGTCTTCTCAGGAAAAAGAGCCGCTGGCGGGCCTTCTTTGTTATTGTGTCCGTGTGCAGTGTCCAGGAAAGGTCCTCAGTGATGTGCACACCGAGGAACTTAAAGCTGCTGACCCTTTCAACCTCAGCATCACCGATGTGGATGGGGAGGTGTCCACTCCCCTGCTGTCTCCTGTAGTTCATGATCATCTCTTTAGTTTTGCTGACATTGAGAGAGAGGTTATTTTCCTGGCACCAGCTGTTTAGTGCCTTTACCTCCTCTCTGTAGGCCGTCTTATTGTTGTCTGTGATGAGGCCCAAGATGGTCGTGTCGTCAGCAAACTTTAGGATGCTGTTTGAGCTATGCTTAGCAGTACAGTCGTGCATGAACAAGGAGTACAGGAGAGGACTGAGCACACAGCCCTGTGGTGCGCCTGTGTTGAGGATCAGTGAGGAAGAGGTGTGGCTGCCAATTCTCACCACCTGGGGCCTGCTCTGATGGAGGTCTCCAGTCCAAGATCAAGGAGCTTGGGGACGAGTTCTGAGGGAATAATAGTCTTGAATGCCAAGCTGTAGTCAATAAAGAGCATTCTCACATATGTAATTCCTTTGTCCAGGTACATAGAAACATAGAAAATAGGTGCAGGAGTAGGCCATTCGGCCCATCGAGCCTGCACCGCCATTCAATATGATCATGGCTGATCATCCAACTCAGTATCCTGTACCTGCCTTCTCTCCATACCCCCTGACCCCTTTAGCCACAAGGGCCACATCTAACTCCCTCTTAAATATAGCCAATGAACTGGCCTCAACTACCCTCTGTGGCAGAGAATTCTACACATTCACCACTCTCTGTGTGAAAAAAACTTTCTCATCTCGGTCCTAAAAGACTTCCCCCTTATCCTTAAACTGTGACCCCTTGTTCTGGACTTCCCCAACATCGGGAACAATCTTCCTGCATCTAGCCTGTCCAACCCCTTAAGAATTTTGTAAGTTTCTATAAGATCCCCCCTCAATCTTCTAAATTCCAGCAAGTATAAGGCAAGTCTATCCAGTCTTTCTTCATATGAAAGTCCTGCCATCCCAGGAATCAATCTGGTGAATCTTCTCTGTACTCCCTCTATGGCAAGAATGTCTTTCCTCAGATTAGGAGACCAAAACTGTACGCAATACTCACCCTGTACAACTGCAGCAGAACCTCCCTGCTCCTATACTCAAATCCCCTCGCTATGAATGCCAACATACCATTCGCTTTCTTCACTGCCTGATGTGAGCGCAGTATGTATTGCCATGGCGATGGCATAGTCCGTGGCCCTGTTTGGTCTATATGCAAACTGAAGAGGGTCCAAGGTGTCAGGGAGAGAGGAGCAGATGTGAGTTTTGACTAGTCGCTCGAAGCACTTCTATGATGACTGATGTCAGTGCGACAGGACGGTAGTCATTTAAACAGGAGGTTACTGGTTTCTTTGGAACAGGAACGATGATGGATGCTTTGAAGGAGGTGGGAATGGATGACGTTTCGGGTCAAGACCCTTCTTCGGACTGATGTCAGGGGAGATGAAGATACATAGGTAAGGAAGTGTAAGATGTGATAGTTTACCTGAAACATAAAGGAACATAAGGTCCCTGGAGTGCATGTTCCACAGATGCCTGAATAGGTAGGAGAGGAAAGACTACTTGACTTTATTTGCCGAGCGAAGCGCAGGAGTCCGTGTTGAGGTGGATGCGCTGAACATTAATGCCAAGGGAAGAACTGTGGATGCTGAGAATCTAAAATAAGAACAGAAAATATTGGAAGCGCTCAGCAGGACAGGCAGCATCTAAGGAGGCACAGTTAACATTTCAGGTCAAAGACTAATCATCAAAGCTTCTCTTTCCACAGGTGTTGCCTGCACCCTGATTATTTCAAACAATTTTTGTTGTGCATTAAATATTAGATAGCCCATAGCTGGAGTGCAGTGTATAGTTCTGGTTATCACATCACTGAGATTGTGACAGTTCTTTGGGAGGGGAGGGGAGGTACAAAGGTGATTTACAAAGTTGTTGTCAATGCAGAAGAGAGTTAGTTATGAAGAAAGATTGGTTAATATGGAGTGGTTTTCTTTGGAGCAGTGGAGCATTAAGATAGACAAGACACAAAATACTGCAGAAACTCAGCAGGTCAGGCAGCATCACTGGTGAACACGGATAGATGATGTACCAAGGAAAGACACAAAACACTGGAGTAACACAGCAGGCCAGGCAGCATTCCTGAAAAACATGGATAGATGATGGACCAAGGAAGGACACCAAAGGCTGGAGTACTCCAGCATTTTATGTCTTTCCTTGGTACGTCACCTATCCATTGGAATGTTATATAGCCACTGTACAAGTCATTGGTGACTTTAGAAGGATGAGAGGGCCCTAGTGAGACCGCACCTGGAGTACTGTGTGCAGTTTTGGTCTCCAAATTTGAGGAAGGATATTCTTGCTATTGAGGGCGTGCAGCGTAGGTTTACTAGGTTAATTCTCGGAATGGCGGGACTGTCATATGTTGAAAGACTGGAGCGACTAGGCTTGTATACACTGGAATTTAGAAGGATGAGAGGGGATCTTATCGAAACGTATAAGATTATTAAAGGGTTGGACACGTTAGAGGCAGGAAACATGTTCCCAATGTTGGGGGAGTCCAGAACCAGGGGCCACAGTTTAAGAATAAGGGGTAGGCCATTTAGAACAGAGATGAGGAAAAACTTTTTCAGTCAGAGAGTTGTGAATCTGTGGAATTCTCTGCCTCAGAGGGCAGTGGAGGCCAATTCTCTGAATACATTCAAGAGAGAGCTAGATAGAGCTCTTAAGGACAGCGGAGTCAGGGGGTATGGGGAGAAAGCAGGAACGGGGTACTGATTGAGAATAATCAGCCATGATCACATTGAATGGCGGTGCTGGCTCGAAGGGCCGAATGGCCTACTCCTGCACCTATTGTCTATTGTCTATTGTCTATTGACAGCTGTAGGAAGGGTGTCATTAAGTTGGAAAGGATGTATCTATTAGTACTGGAAGTTCCTTGGCTGGAACTTTTTCACTAGAATACTGAGGGGTGAGGGATGGCCGTGTCGGGGTTTATAAAATCAGGAGTAGGTGGTCACTTACTTTTTCCTAGGGTAGGCGTGTCTAAAACTAGAAGGTCTTAAGTTGAGAGGAGGAAGCTTGAGAAAGGATCTGAAAGCAAAGTTTTCACACAGAAGGTGATGAGTAAATAGAATGAACTATCAGCAGAAGGTGTAGTTGCCAAATGTCTTTGACGATGTTTAAAAGACATTTGGACAGGGATATGAATGGTAACAATGGAGAGATCCACCTATCCATGTTCTCCAAAGATGCTGCCTGATTCATTGAGTTACTCCAGCACTTTGTGTCTCTTTTTGCAAATCAGCATCTTCAGTTCCTTGTGGCTCCAAGGTTTAGTTTAGTTTCAGTTCAGTTTATTGTCACATGTACCGTGGTACAGCGAAAAGTGTGTGTTGAGTGCTGTCCAGTCAGCAGAAAGACAATACATGATTACAATCGAGCCATACAGCGAAGTGTATTTACAGTGTATTACAGTACAGTACAAGGGGTTAACGATTTACAGTGTATTACAATACAGTATAAGGGAATAATGTTTAGTGCAAGGTACAGCCAGCAAAGTCCGATCAATGAAAGTCCAAGGGTCTAACAATGATATAGATAGTAGTTCAGCACTGCTCTCTGGTTGTGGTAGGATGGTTCAGTTGCCTGATAACAGCTGGGAAGAAACTGTAGCTGAATCTGTAGGTGTGCGTTTTCACACTTCTGTACCTTTTGCCTGATGGGAGAGGGGAGAAGATGGAGTGGCCAGTGTGCGACTCATCCTTGATTATGCTGCTGGCCTTGCCGAGGCAGCGTGAGGTGTAAATGGAGTCAATGGAAGGGAGGTTGGTTTGTGTGATGGTCTGGGCTGCGTCCGCAATTCGCTGCAATTTCTTGCGGTCTTGGATGGAGCTGTTCCCAAACCAAGCTGTGATGCATCCTGATAAGATGCTGTCTATGGTGCAGGAGACATGCTGAACTTCCTAAGCTTTCTAAGGAAGTGGAGGCGTTGGTGTGCTTTCTTGGTCGTTGCTTCAATATGGGTGGTCCAGGATAAGTTGTTGGTTTAGGTGGACATGGCCCAAACAAAAGCAGATGGGATCGTCAATAGGCATCTTGGTTAGCATTGATGAGTTGGGCCAAAGGGCCTGTTTCCATGCAATATAACTCAATGACTCTTTAGGATCTGTATGGAAATAATCTTTTCTGCATTGCACAATGGGGCTTTTGTTCTTTGTGATGGAGGTGTAATGGTCGTTGCCAAAGCAAATTGAAGGGAGGATAGAGCATTAGGTTCAAAAGAATTGAAATGAATATAGAAAAATGGATGAAGTTGCAGTCTGGATAGGAAACCAAAGAGGATTAGCAAGGAAAAGGGGTGAGGAAAGAACAGATGGGAAGAGTAGAAGAGTAAAGTAGGCAAAAGAATACCTATTCTTTAGTTTATTTTAGTTTGGTTTAGTTTATTGTCACGTGTACTGAGGTGCAGTGAAAAGCGTCTTGGTTGCGTGCTACCCAGTCAGTGGAACACTGTACATGATTACAATCAAGCAGTCCACAGCATATAGATACTGCAGAATTGTCTGGTGTTTGGAAACACCTGCAGGCTTCATGATGATGTATCTCATTGACCAAAGGAAAGGACACGAGGAGACACATTGCTGAGGTATTGGTAACATATTTTGACAATGTGTTTTTGGAGAATTCCCAGGTTTAACACGCTTGCAGGGTGCTATGGCTGTGACATTGTGGTTACATTGTGGCTTAGAGATTGTAAACCAATAACATCCAATACCGTGCACCTTTCTACTCCTTACTTGGCAAAAATCACAACATGGTCAGTGCATGGAGTAGGATTTAGTGGAGCAAGAAGGCTCCGCTGGAGACATAGGATTAAGGTGCGGGGAGAAGGATTTAATAGGGACCAGAAAGGTAACTTTTTCACGCAAAGAGTGGTAGGTGTATGGGACGAGCTGCCAGAGGATGTAGTTGAGGCAGGGACTGTCGCAATGTTTAAGAAACATTTAGAGAGGTACATGGATAGGACAGGTCTAGAGGGATATGGGGCCAAATGCAGGCAGGTGGGACTAGTGTAGATGGGACATATTGGCCGGTGTGGGTAAGTTGAAGGGCCTGTTCCCACACTGTAAGACTGTATGACTCTATGACCCCATGACTTGAGAGACTACGGCATGTGTTTGAGTGGAATTGGGGAAATCCCAAAGGAATTACATTTTGTGGATCTGAAGAAGGAAAACTGCAATAGACAATAGACAATAGACAATAGGTGCAGGAGTAGGCCATTCAGCCCTTCGAGCCAGCACCGCCATTCAATGCGATCATGGCTGATCACTCTCAATCAGTACCCCGTTCCTGCCTTCTCCCCATACCCCCTCACTCCGCTATCCTTAAGAGCTCTATCCAGCTCTCTCTTGAAAGCATCCAACGAACTGGCCTCCACTGCCTTCTGAGGCAGAGAATTCCACACCTTCACCACTCTCTGACTGAAAAAGTTCTTCCTCATCTCCGTTCTAAATGGCCTACCCCTTATTCTTAAACTGTGGCCCCTTGTTCTGGACTCCCCCAACATTGGGAACATGTTTCCTGCCTCTAATGTGTCCAATCCCCTAATTATCTTATATGTTTCAATAAGATCCCCCTTCATCCTTCTATATTCCAGTGTATACAAGCCTAATTGCTCCAGCCTTTCAACATACGACAGTCCAGCCATTCCGGGAATTAACCTAGTGAACCTACGCTGCACGCCCTCAATAGCAAGAATATCCTTCCTCAAATTTGGAGACCAAAACTGCACACAGTACTCCAGGTGCGGTCTCACCAGGGCCCGGTACAACTGTAGAAGGACCTCTTTGCTCCTATACTCAACTCCTCTTGTTATGAAGGCCAACATTCCATTGGCTTTCTTCCCTGCAGGCAGGGAAGGTTATCTTGCAAAAGCCCCGTTGCTCTTGCTGCAGTCACAACCTCATTATGTGTGTTTGTAAGTAAAAGGATAAGATTTACTAAGGAATTTTAATGGAAACAGTGAATCTTTAATTACTTTTACTATCTTTGTCGCCTGTGGTCTTTTCTTTAATGAGAATCACACAACAACAGATTACTGTTCGGAAAGTGGAAGGTTATGCCATTTTGCAAGCTGATGATTGTAAATTATTTTCTCATTTGAAGTTGCCCATGTACCCCATGGCATTTACTGTCCTTTACCATCTTCAGGACTTTTGTTTTATTGATTCAGCTTCACTTCTCATTAAACTGCTGGTGAAGGCGAAACCCCCCCAAAAAATAACAGGTTTCAAAGAAGCTGGATAATGGAGTTTAAAGTTTAATGGGGATGTGTGGGGCAAGTGTCTTACACAGAGATTGCTGGGTGCCTGGAATGCTTTGCCAGGGGTGGTAATGGAAGCAGATGTGATCGCATGGATAATGTTCTCACCTACCCGATGAGCTGGCAGCTGAGCTATCCTTGGCTTCTCTCTGGGCTACAGGAAATTAGTGCTGCACATTAGGGCGGCACGGTGGCGCAGCGGTAGAGTTGCTGCCTTACAGCGAACGCAGCTCCAGGAGACCCGGGTTCGGTCCCGACTACGGGTGCGGTCTGTACAGAGTTTGTACGTTCTCCCCGTGACCTGCGTGGGTTTTCTCCGAGATTTTCAGTTTCCTCCCACACTCCGAAGCGTAGGTTTACTAGGTTAATTCCCGGAATGGCGGGACTGTCATATGTGGAAAGACTGGAGCGACTAGGCTTGTATACACTGGAATCTAGAAGGATGAGAGGGGATCTTATCAAAACATATGATTATTAAAGGGTTGGACAATAGACAATAGACAATAGACTATAGGTGCAGGAGTAGGCCATTCAGCCCTTCGAGCCAGCACCGCCATTCAATGCGATCATGGCTGATCACTCTCAATCAGTACCCCGTTCCTGCCTTCTCCCCATACCCACTCACTCCGCTATCCTTAAGAGCTCTATCCAGCTCTCTCTTGAAAGCATCCAACGAACTGGCCTCCACTGCCTTCTGAGGCAGAGAATTCCACACCTTCACCACTCTCTGACTGAAAAAGTTCTTCCTCATATCCGTTCTAAATGGCCTACCCCTTATTTTTAAACTGTGGCCCCTTGTTCTGGACTCCCCCAACATTGGGAACATGTTTCCTGCCTCTAATGTGTCCAATCCCCTAATTATCTTATATGTTTCAATAAGATCCCCCCTCATCCTTCTAAATTCCAGTGTATACAAGACACGTTGGAGGCAGGGAACATGTTCCCAATGTTGGGGGAGTCCAGAACAAGGGGCCACAGTTTAAGAATAAGGGGTAGGCCATTTAGAACGGAGATGAGGAAAAACTTTTTCAGTCAGAGAGTTGTGAAACTGTGGAATTCTCTGCCTCGGAAGGCAGTGGAGGCCCATTCTCTGAATGCATTCAAGAGAGAGCTAGATAGAGCTCTTAAGGATAGCGGAGTCAGGGGGTATGGGGAGAAGGCAGGGACGGGGTACTGATTGAGAATGATCAGCCATGATCACATTGAATGGCGGTGCTGGCTCGGAGGGCCGAATGGCCTACTCCTGCACCTATTGTCTATTGTCTATTGTTTGTAGGTAAATTAGCTCGGTAAATGTAAAATGTAAAAATTCTCCCGAGTGGGTGTTGGATAGTGTTAATGTGTGGGGATCGCTGGTCGGCACGGACCCGGTGGGCCGAAGGGCTTGTTTCCACGCTGTATCTCTAAACTAAACTCCAAACTAAATCGATTTTCAAAGCGCTTTCAAATTTTTAGCCTCCTCCAGCTCTTACCTTCCTGATTGATTGGCCACATCAGGGCTCATCGCAGTTATTTAAATTCATGCTCTACAATGTGAAAGAAATAGAGGGAAGAAAGGAGCAATTCCTTTCATGTAGTGAATCTAAATGTCGGCTTCCTGGTCTTTGCTGCAGCACTTGTGGAATAAATCAGCTCGTGCCGTGCAGGCAGTACTGGGTGTATTGTCAAGGTGGCAATTCTAAATTTGCATCCAAGTAACAAAGAACTGGTGTTGAGGAGCCTTGGAGGATTATTGAAGATTTATAACCAACTAGACCAAGTGGACCCGTTGGGCCCAAACCTCTCCTGCATTGGTGCAGCACCCTCTCCTCTCCCCCTCATCCCTCCCTCCCCCCTCCCCCTCCCCCCTTCTCCCCTCCCCCCTCCCTCCTCCCTCCCCTCCCCATCCCCCCCTCTCCCCCTCCCTACCCCTCCCCTCCCTCTCCCCCTCCCCCCTTTCCCCCCACTCCATACCCCTCAACCCCCCTTATCCTCCCCCTCCCTCACTCCCCCCTCCATCCACCCCCCTCCTTCCCTCCCTCCCTAGGAGATAGATTTAAACTTTAAAATGTGAATAACTTTAAAAATATGACGCCGATTTCAATGAAACTTTTTCCATGAGCACCAAAGGGACGACGGTGAGTAAGGTGGGCCTAAAATTGTCGCGCTACCGTGTACCATTTTGGCTATAGTTTAGGAACAAACAAACAAACAAACAAACAAGAGTTTTAGTATATAGATAATATGCTGAATTTTGCACTCTGAAGCAAATATTTGCTCGCATACACAGTTTTATGAGAGGAAAAAAAGAAAACTATTTAAACCCCTATCTTCAAAGAGCCTCATTTTAATGGTTCCTGAAAACTGCTCAAGCTGGTGTAGAAGAAAATGGCTCTGATGTGCAGCCAATCAAATGTGTATCCTCCTTCGTGTATCATTGTTACATTTATTCACTGGATAACTTATGACAATGTTTGTGCATCTGTGTGTGAACCTACTATACCTCGTATGTGATAAGATATGAACCATAAATCCTTCTCGTGAATCTAATTTAACTCATTTATTATGATACTCAGGTCACCATGGTGCTTATGACTAAATTAACTGCACAATGGTAAAGCATCTATCTTCCTGAAAGAACCATATTAATTCTGATTAATTATGCCACCATTTTAGCTAATTAATATATCCTTTGTGTACGGGCTGAATCATGCCATCACTTATCCAGGATTTCTTTTTAATCAATCAAAGCCCTTTTCTCATGTTCGTGTTGTGCATCTGGCACCACATGTAGATAGGGTGGCCAAAAGGTTTTTGGCACATTGGCCTTCATCAATAAGAGTATTGCGTGTAGAAGTTGGGAGGTCATGTTAAAGCTTCAAAAGGCATTGGTGAGGCCGCATTTCAAGTATTGTGTTCAGTTCTGGGCACCATGTTATAGGAAAGATGTTGTCAAGCTGGAAAGGATACAGAGTGGATTTACAAGGATATTGCTTGGACTCGAGGGTCTGACCTATGGGGAGAGGTTGATCAGGCTGGGACTCTATTCCTTGGAGAGCAGGAGAATGAGGGGTGATCTTATAGAGGTGTACAAAATCATATGAGGAATAGATTGGCTGGACGTACAGAGTCTCTTGCCCAGAGTCGAGGAATCGAGATCCAGAGGGCATAGGTTTAAGGTGAATGGGGGAAGATTTTATATGAATCTGAGGGTTAACCTTTTCACGCAAAGTGTGGTGGGTGTATAGAACGAGTGGCCGGAGGAGGTAGTTGAGACAGGGACTAACCAAGTGTTTAAGATGCAATTAGACAGGTACATGAATAGGACAGGTTTTGAGGGATATGGGCCTAAGACAGGCAAGTGGGACCCGTGTGATGGGACATGTTTGTCGGTGTGGACAAGTTGGGCTGAAGGGCCTGTCTCCACACTGTATGACTCGATGACTCGAAGACACTATGTATGACCTGACCCTTAAAATTTACCGCTACTCAGATTCACACCCAGGTCTCATATCTTCTTGACACGGTCAGCTATTCCTCCCTGGCATGCCTTGTCCAGATAAACTGTAAGAAACTTGCCGATCCTTTTCCGTCTCTCTTGCTGGGGAATATGTTGCAACTGCAGATCATTGAGTGAGTAAACCCAGCTTGCATTTCTCACTCCCCTGGAGAACTGAGCTATCATGATGCATTTGCTCCAAACCGACGGCCAGTGATGGCTTAGAGATGATTGAATACAATGATATTCTCAAAGCTCATCCTGCTCCTCATATCTCTGTTCCTTCTTTAGCATTCATTTTAAATTTACAAGCTATGGGTGTCGTTAGTGCACACCTCCTATTTATTTTCCCCATTACGTGGGCGGCACAGTGGCGCAGTGGTAGAGTTGCTGCCTTACAGCGCCTGAGACCCGGGTTCAACCCTGACTACGGGTGCTGTCTGCACGGAGTTTGTACATTTTCCCTGTGACCTGCGTGGGTTTTCTCCAGGTTTTTCTTAATTTTGAATTTTCATCTTTTTTTTTTAGATTTAGAGATACAGCGCAGAAACAGGCCCTTCGGCCCACCGGGTCCACGCCGCCCAGCGATCCCCGCACATTAACACTATCCTACACCCACTAGGGACAATTTTTACATTTATCCAGCCAATTAACCTACATACCTGTACGTCTTTGGAGTGTGGGAGGAAACCGAAGATCTCGGAGAAAACCCACGCAGGTCACGGGGAGAACGTACAAACTCCGTACAGACGGCGCCCGTAGTCAGGATCGAACCCGAGTCTCCGGCGCTGCATCCGCTGTAAGGCAGCAACTCTACCGCTGCGCCACCGTGGCGAGGTTCTCCGGTTTCCTCCCACACTCCAAAGATGTACAGGTTTGTAGGTTAATTGGCTTGGTATAGTTGTAAATTGTCCCCAGTGTGTGCAGGATAGCATTAGTGTGCGGGGATCGCTGTTCGGCGAGGACTCCAACTAAACTCATTATGGAGTTTAATTTCTAGCTTAGAGTGAGAGTGAAATGCATGCGACTTGAAGTTGCGCTTATGGTTAAGGGTCAAAGCCGTATATACGATATGACTTGATGGAACTTTATTTATCCCAGGAGGGAAAATGGTCTGCCAACAGTCATAAAACACAACAAGATACATGAAACATGAAATTAATGTGATTTGTGGAAACTCCAGGATTGGGAAGTGCAAATATTGGGGAGGGGGGGTTGGAGGGGAGTCAGTCTCAGTCTACCCCACGCCAGAAGGGGGAGGAGTTGCACAGTTTGATAACCGCAGGGAAAAAGGATCTCGTGTGGCGTTCAGTGCTGCATCTTGGTGGAACCAGTCTGTTGCTGAAGGTGCTCCTCAGGTTGACCAGTGTGTCATGGAGGGGGTGAGCTGCATTGCCCAAGATGCTCCACAGTTTGAGGAGCATCCTCCCCTCCAAGACCATCTCCAGTGAATCCAACTCCGCTCCCAGGACCGAGCCAGCCTTCCTGATGAGCTTGTTGATTCTGTTGGCGTCCGCGGCCTTCGCCCTGCTGCCCCGGCACACGACAGCGAAGAAGATGGCACTGGCCACCACCGACGGATAGGACATCTGCAGCGTCGTACTGCAGACATTGAAAGATCGGAGCCTCCTCAGAAAGTACAGACGGCTCTGTCGCTTCTTGTACGTGTCCTCAGCGTTCCTGGACCAGTCCAGTTCACTGTCCAGGTAAACTCCAAGGTACTTGTACTATTTGGTAAACTGCACATCCACAGCCTTGATGGAGACAGGGGACAAGGGGTGTCCCTCTCCTCCTAAAGTCCACCACTCACCCCTTAGTCTTGTCGGTGTTGAGCTGCAGGTGATTCAGCCCACACCACTCAGCAGAGTCATTGACTACACCTCTGTGTTCAGGTTCCCTCCCCTCACTGATGCAGCCCACAATTGCAGAGTCATCCGAAAACGTCTGCGGGGGGCAGGACACCTAAGTCCGAGGTGTAGATGGTGAACAGGAAGGGAGAGAGGACCGTCCCCTGTGGGGCCCCTGTGTTTCTCACTACCGTGTCCGAGACACAGTTTTGCAGCCTGACATACTGTGGTCGTCCAGTCAGGTAGTTGGTGATCCAGGAGTGCAGGTCAGATGGTGTTAAATGCACTGGAGAAGTAAAAAAACATGACTCTCGCAGTGCTTCCCGGCTTACCCAAGTGCGCACAGGCATGATGGAGCAGGTAGATGATGATGCCCTCAACCCCCACCTTTTTTTCGGTGAGCGAACTGCAGGGGGGTCGAACCTGTTGGTGTACAGATGGTCATATTAGTTTGTGTCATGCTACTTTGTAATCCTTGGCTAGTTTTACCTCACCCAGCCAGGGTCAGGCTGAATTTAGAAGATAATTGACAATAGACAATAGGTGCGGGAGGAGGCCATTTGGCCCTTCGAGCCAGCACCGCCATTCAATGTGATCATGGCTGATCATCCACAATCCGTACCCCGTTCCTGCCCTCACCCCATACTCCCTGACTCTGCTATCATTAAGAGCTCTATCTAACTCTCTCTTGAAAGCATCCAGAGAATTGGCTTCCACTTGTTTTTTGGTTCTTGGTCCTCCAAATTATTCCAAATGGAATTTAAACTGTCTTCTGAGGCAGAGAATCCCACAGATTTACAACTCTCTAAGTGAAAAGGTTTTTCCTCATCTCCGTTCTGAACGGCTTACCCCTTATTCTTAAACTGTGGCCCCCTGGTTCTGGACTCCCCCAACATCGGGAACATGTTTCCTGCCTCGATCCGTGACCATATCACCCCCGTCCTTTATAAACTCCACTGGCTCCCCATCCCCCAGAGAATCCAGTACAAAATCCTCCTCATAACCTACAAAGCCCTCCATAACCTGGCCCCATCCTACCTGACCGACCTCCTCCACAGGCACACTCCCACCTGCACCTTCCGCTCTGCCGCTGCCAATCTCCTATCCCCCCACATCCGGACTAAACTCAGATCCTGGGGGGACAGGGCTTTCTCCATCGCTGCTCCCACCCTATGGAACTCACTACCCCAAACCGTTAGAGACTCCCCCACACTGAAGTCTCACTGAAGTCTCACCTGTTCAGTACTGCCTTCAACCACTGAAGGTCACCTCACCTTCTGTCTCCTTTCTCTGTTCATTTATTTATTTACTTATTTATTTATTTATTCATTTCCCCTATGTTCTCAAAATCTCTGTAAAGCGTCTTTGAGTATATGAAAAGCGCTATATAAATAAAATGTATTATTATTATTATTATTAACGTGTCCAATCCCATAATAATCTTATATGTTTCAATATGTTCCCCTCTCCACCCTCTCAGGTGGAGGTAACTGCCTACAACGGTGAAAAGGTTTTGAGGAATAAGCAAATGAATCCCTTACAACAGAAAGCCTGATCTCTGAATTTTGTTGTGGACCTAGTAACTATTTTGTTGGTTAAGCTAAGTCTCTAATCAACAGGAACTTCCAGTAACTGATGATATGCAACTCAGTTATGTTAATATCGTTGAATCTATTGAAGGCAGTTAGATTTTCCCCTTGGCATGTGTAAGGGGAGGCCAGTTCGTCCACTTAAAAATCCAAGCCAAAATCCTGTCCAAGTCGTGCTTTACTTAAACATGGGTCCCATTTGAGACTTAATTCAAGGCAATCAAATGGTGATTTCCTCCTCCTCCCCCCTCTTCCTCTACCACCTCTTCTGACTCAACCTTCCTCTCCTCCTCCTGCTCCTGGCAAATGCTGCAATTGCACGACTGATACAGTTTGAAGGATCCCGCCATCCATCACAACCCAAGAGCCACTCTGGAATACACTCCCAAAGTAATCCATTTGCAAGGCACTTAATTTCTGCCTGCTCTTTCATGACCAGCGCGGAAGCTGCCTGATGCCGGCAACTTGTAGCACTCAGGTTGCTGCAGCTCCTCGATGATCCCCTTGCAGTTGTTGGCAAGAAGCCTTTCTTTATGCTCTCCGAGGAGAGATCACCTTGTAAGATGTCTGCCGGCTGTTCTAACAGAGCATTTGCCTGTTGGACGCCTTGTAAATTGAAATCCTGAAATAGAAACCAAGAAACATAGAAAATAGGTGCAGGAGTCGGCCATTCGGCCCTATGTGCCAGCACCGCCATTCAATGTGATTATGGCTGATCATCCAAAATCAGTACCCCGTTCCTGCCTTCTCCCCAAATGCTGCAAGATGCTTCGACGACTACTGTAGCTTTTTATGGGGGCTAGTGGAGAATCTTTCTATCTACTTTACAAAGAAGTCCATGAATGCCCAGAGTCTCTTGGATCATATCATTGCATTGCCCAAGAATTAATGGAACTGTGACCTTAATGGTAATTATTTATCTTGCTGGACAGCCTGTGACGGCATAAAAGAACAGATGCTTCAACGATGCTTATTTTCAAATTCATCCATTAAGCTTGTTGGCTGAAGCATCGCATAGTTTTGGTGATAGCCAAGACACCGATTGTAAACTGGTAATAAAATCCACCAGCTCACTGTCAAAATGCTCATTTTGCCAATCAAGTCCCCACATGATTAATTTGCTTCAGTTGAAACTAAAAGTTTATCTGCTGCAACTTACGTTTAAGTCTGTATTTCAGAGGCCACGGTGGCGCAGCGGTAGAGTTGCTGCCCTTACAGCAAATGCAGCGCCGGAGACCCGGGTTCGATCCCTACTACTGGTGCTGACTGTACGGAGTTTGCACGTTCTCCCCGTGACCTGCGTGGGTTTTCTCCGAGATCTTCGGTTTTCGCCCACACTCCAAAGACGTACAGGTTTGTAGGTTAATTGGCTTGGTGTAAATGTAAAATTGTCCCGAGTGTGTGTATGTAGGATGGTGTTAGTGTGCGGGGATCGCTAGTTGGCACGGACTCGGCGGGCTGAAGGGCCTGATTCCGCGTTGTATCTCTAAACTAAACTACTAGGAAGACCACTGCCAGTATTTGTGCTTTTTAGGGCAGAGCAGCGATGGCCAAGTGGTTTGAGGCGTTGGACTTGAAATCCAATGGGGATTCCCCACACAGGTTCAAAGCCGACTAGAGCAGCAAAGTGGCACAGTGGTAGAGCTGCTGGATTAAGCAAGAGACGTGGGTTCGATCCTGACTACGGGTGCTGTTTGTATGGAGTTTGTACATTCTCCCTGTGACCTTGTGGGTGTTCTCTGGGTGCTCCCGTTTCCTCCCACACTCTAAGGACGTACAGGTTTGTGGTTTAATAGGCTTCGGTAAAATTGTAAATTATCCATAGTGTGTGTAGGATAGTGTTAATGTATGGGGATCGCTGGCCAACGTGGACTCAGTGGGCCGAAAGGGCTGTTTCCATGTTGTATCTTTAAAGTCTAAAGTCTAAAGTAAAGTATAAAGTTCCTTCTCTCTATCTCCCTCAAGCATTTGATCCCATGATATTATTCTTAGTTCTACGAATTAGAGGAAAAAATCAAGTCAGAGAAGCTTTATCGTGGTGGATGGAGGAATCAAGGGATATGGGGGAAAATCAGGAACGGGGTACTGATTTTGGATGATCAGCCATGATCATATTGAATGGCGGTGCTGGCTCGAAGGGCCAAATGGCCTACTCCTGCACCTATTTTCGATGTTATAATCACTTTTTAGTCTTTACATTCACAATCATGGTGGCACAGTGATAGTCTTACAGCACTTGCAGCGTTTGCAGCGCCGGAGACCCGGGTTCGATCCTGACCACGGGTGCTGTCTGTACGGAGTTTGTACGTTCTCCCCGTGCCCTCGTGGGTTTTCTCCGAGATCTTCGGTTTCCCCCCACACTGCAAAGAAGTACAGGTATGTAGGTTAATTGGCTTGGTGTGTGTGTGTAAATTGTCCCTAGTCTGTGTAGGATAGTGTTAATGTGCGGGGATCGCTGGTCGGTGCGGACTCGGTGGGCCGAAGGGCCTGTTTCCACGCTGTATCCCGAAACTAAATCTGACTGGCAAATTCAACAACTGGCTTTTTTTTTTAGCCACTGCTCCATTTCACCGAACCTTCTGCTTGATCTGAAGCTGACACGTTGATGTGTCGATCAACTTCTAGAAGGCCAGTGGGAGGGCTGTGGATTGACATTAAACAAGATGCCAAGTAGGCCCTTTGAAGCAGCATATCCCATTGAGTTTACACAATTAGTGGTTGCCAATAATGGCATCGCTGAAATAAATGTTGACTTGCATCAGAGCTTTCTGGGAAATTGCCTGACATTCAACTGAATATCAGGCAATTTCCCAGACTTACACTGTGGAAAAGCACTGACAGCTGTTACAATTCCAGGAGATGATTTAATGGCTTGGGGGGAACTGTGGGCTATGTTTCACTGTTGGTCCACTGAGATCTGTTGGGCAGCCCCTGAGTGCGGTGCACTGAGGTAGTGAAGTGGGCGTATTACCCGACACGTAATCCAGAGATTTAGATTAGATTAAGAACCCTGAGAAGTATGACTTCAGATATTTTCAGTAAATGATCTGAACTCTTTTTTTTTTTGAATCACGGAAATTAAACTCAAGTCAGTAGAAGTGACCGCAGAGCTGTCAGGCTGTTACAAAAATCCAACTGGGTCATCAATTTCCTCCGCGGGGAAAATCACCATCCTTATCTTTCTGTGTGACTTTGATCACACAGCCATGTGTTGAATGTGGGCTAATAAGCTGGCCACTTACCATCAAACTTGGGACAATTAGAAAGTGTGCAGTTTGCACCATCCACCTCATTAATTGGCAGAACTCAAGTACGGTATAAAAAGAAGGGACACGCACCTGCAAAGAATCCTGTCATATTTGCCAACTGCTAAAATGAACAGGTAGAGTCATGCAGCATGGAAACAGGCCCTTCGGCCCAACTTTCCCATGCTGACCAAGATGCCCCATCTCAGCTAGTCCCACCTGCCTGACTCATATGGAGAATTAGAAGGCATCACAAAAAGCTGGAGTAACTCAACGGGCCAGGCAGCATCTCTGGAGAGAAGGAATGGGTGACGTTTCGGGTCGAGACCCTTCTTCACATTGATTTCGGGGGGGGGATCGCTCAGTCCGCCTTAACCAACCTGATCTCCCGGTGGCTCAGCACTTCAACTCCCCCTCCCACTCCCAGTCTGACCTTTCTGTCATGGGTCTCCTCCAGTGCCATAGTGAGGCCCACCGCAAATTGGAAGAACAGCACCTCATATTTCGCTTGGGCAGCTTACACCCCAGTGGTATGAACATTGCCTTCTCTAACTTTAGATAGCTCCTCTGTCCCTCTCTTCCCCTCCCCCGTCCCAGTTCTCCCACTGTCTTCCTGTCTCCAACTACATCCTTTCTTTGTCTCGCCCCCCCCCCCGACATCAGTCTGAAGAAGGGTCTCGACCCGAAACGTCACCCATTCCTTCTCTCCAGAGATGCTGCCTGACCCGCTGAGTTACTCCAGCTTTTTGTGAATAAATACCTCCGATTTGTACCAGCATCTGCAGTTATTTTCCTACATATGGAGAATTATGTTCTCTGTGGTGTCTCAGAGCCCAGATGAATAAACCAGGGTAATCTGGCTTGTATCAATCCTATAAACAGTACCTGTTCTCAAAGCACGTTTGCCTTTAGCTCTGCGGTTCTATGATGACAAGTACTCTTCTGAGGATCGTCATGTTTCTAGGTGGCACCAAATTGCCATCCTTGAGGTGCAGTACAACAGCAGCATCAAGTAATGTCAGTCAATATGTAGTTAATAAAGGAAATCATTGGAGCATAGCACAAGCATCGTGACTGGACCTGGAACGACAAGAGACTCTGTAGAATTTATAGGTTTGGTCTGATTGTCAGGATGCACAGCCACTTGTAACAATCCAGGGAAGGATGTGTTAAAATGGCTGAAGAGTGATTGTTTTAGTTGAGAAATACTGCAGGGAAACAAGCTCGTCGGCCCACGCTGACCATCGATGATCACCCAATGACACTAGTTTTATGTTTAGTTTTGTTTAGTTTAGTTTAGTTTAGTTTAGTTTAGAGATACAGTGCGGAAACAGGCCCTTCAGCCCACCGAGTCCGCGCTGACCAGTGATCTACGCACACTAACACGATCCTACACACACTAGGGACAATTTACACATACACCAAGCCAATTAACCTGCAAACCTGTACGTCTTTGGAGTGTGGGAGGAAACCGAAGATCTCGGAGAAAACCCACGCGGTCACGGGGAGAACGTACAATCTCCGTACAGGCAGCACCCGTAGTCAGGATCGAACCCGGGTCTCTTTAAGAGCTTTAAGGTAGCAACTCTACAGCTGCGCCACCGTGCCACCCTTGTTATCCCACTTTCTCATCCATTCCCTTCACAACTTTGATTTAATTCATTGGACATCAAATCGCTGGGGGACTCTGCCCATCACATGAGGGGCTCTGCCCATAGGAAACTCGTGGAACTGTGGCTACCTTAAGAGGTGCATCTCAAGATTCTGGTCTACCAATTACATTTTGCAATTGACCTGATGTAAAGGTGGCAACGTGAAAAATTCCTCTGCGTTAATGTAATATCTATTCATGTCGGTCAGCTGAGCTGGTCACAATAAGAGAGAAAATTTCACGCGAATCGGAAGAAAAATGCAATGCATGAGCAGAGGTTGCTCGTCAAAAACCTTGAGTAAAAGGACACTCTTGAATAATGACCTGGGCATCTTAAACTGCACCTTGAGAGCAAGTGTAGTCAAGCCACTGCATCACGATGTTAGGTGTGTGTCTGATTTCTGTGTCGCAGAGGTTCACGTGATCTGGGTGTCCTAGTGCATCAGTCACTGAAAGGAAGCATGCAGGTACAGCAGGCAGTGAAGAAAGCCAATGGAATGTTGGCCTTCATAACAAGAGGAGTTGAGTATAGGAGCAAAGAGGTCCTTCTGCAGTTGTACAGGGCCCTAGTGAGACCGCACCTGGAGTACTGTGTGCAGTTTTGGTCTCCAAATTTGAGGAAGGATATTCTTGCTATTGAGGGCGTGCAGCGTAGGTTTACTAGGTTAATTCTCGGAATGGCGGGACTGTCATATGTTGAAAGACTGGAGCGACTAGGCTTGTATACACTGGAATTTAGAAGGATGAGAGGGGATCTTATCGAAACGTATAAGATTATTAAGGGGTTGGACACATTAGAGGCAGGAAACATGTTCCCAATGTTGGGGGAGTCCAGAACCAGGGGCCACAGTTTAAGAATAAGGGGTAGGCCATTTAGAACAGAGATGAGGAAAAACTTTTTCAGTCAGAGAATTGTGAATCTGTGGAATTCTCTGCCTCAGAGGGCAGTGGAGGCCAATTCACTGAATACATTCAAGAGAGAGCTAGATAGAGCTCTTAAGGATAGTGGAGTCAGGGGGTATGGGGAGAAGGCAGGAACGGGGTACTGATTGAGAATGATCAGCCATGATCACATTGAATGGCGGTGCTGGCTCGAGGGGCCGAATGGCCTACTCCTGCACCTATTGTCTATTGTCTATTGTCTATTCAGGTTGGGATACTAATTACACCTTTCACCCCATCAGCCGTCGCATACAACACATCATCCTCCGTAATTTATGCCACGTACAACGGGAACCCACCACTAATCACATCTCCCCAGCTCCGCCTCTTTCTGCTTTCTGCAGAAACCGCAACTCCCTGGTTAACTCACCCCTTCACACCCACGCCATCCCCTCCCCAGGAACTTTCCCGACAACCGCAGAAGATGCAACACCTGTCCTTATACCTCCTCCCTCGACTCCATCCATGATCCCCAACAGTCCCTTCAGGTGAGGTCGAAGTTCACTTGCACCTCCTCCAACCTCATCTACTGTTGTTCTTGCAGTGGGCTCCTATATATCGGCGAGACCAAGTGCAGACTGGACCGTCGTTTTTGCTGGATACCTTGCCTTGCCTTGTCCGCCTTGGTTTACGCAATCTTCCGATTTCCAAACATTTTAATTCCCCTTCCCATACCCACGCTGACCTTTCTGTCCTGGGCCACCTCCACTATCAGATTGAGGCCACACGCAAATTGGAGGAACAGCACCTCAAATTTTGCGTGGGCAGCTTAAAACCCAGCAGTACAAATGTTTATTTCTCTCATTTTATGTAACCCCTGCATTCTCTCTCGCCTCCCCTTCCACCACCCAAGTTGTCCTACTAGTTCCACTGTTTGCATCTTTGTATCCCTTTGTTATCACCTCTTCTCCAGCCAACAATGGGCCATTGTGGGCTCCACCCTTCCTTGGTCATCTGTTGTCGGCCCTGCTTTGTTCTGGCCTTTTCTTACCTCCACTTTCCTCCCTTCTGCTTTCAGTCTGAAGAAAGGGTCCTGACCCGAAACGTCACCCATCCTTTTACTCCAGAAATGCTGCCTGACCCGCTGAGTTACTCCAGCACTTTGTGTCTATCTTTGGGCTGCTCATTGCTAAATTGCATACAAACGTGTATTGTCAATTGAGGCCAGATGCGTGAACTTAATGCGCACTACACAGCAGATGTGCTAGCAAATTCCCTTGACAAAGTCAACCTTGACTGTTTACTGTTAGCACTTGGAATTTATTGTTCTAGTTTGGGTTTGACATATGTACAATTTGCAATTACGAGAGCTCGGTAATTAGATCTGGTGATCTGTCTGGGAAATATGCTATTTTGACACCATCGTAGTTTTTCAGTCACACTGAAATTGTTTATGAAGACGATCAGGAAGGAGCAGTTGATGTTCCAGTTAATTTTTTCCCCAAATGTGACAAATAAATTTGATTTCAGTTATTTCACATCAGTCTGATCCGGTATATTTTATTTTTGGTCCCCAAAACTCTCCACAGATTAGTTTAGTTTTGTGACCCACAACATGGGTATATGCCCTTCGGCCAACGAGTCCATACCGACCATTGATCGCCCGCAACCGCATTCCCCTGCAACCGCACGAGATGCAACACCTGTCCCTTTACCTCCCCCCTCAACTCCATCTAAGGACCCAAACAGTCTTTCCAGGTGAGACAAAGGTTCACCTGCACCTCCTCCAACCTCATCTATTGCATCCGCTGCTCTAGATGTCAACTTATTTACGTCGGCGAAACCAAGCGCAGGCTCGGCGATCGCTTCGCTGAACATTTGCGCTCGGTCCGCATTAACCAAACTGATCTCCCGGTGTCAGAGCACTTCAACTCCCCCTCCCATTCCCAGTCTGACCTTTCTGTCATGGGCCTCCTCCAGTGCCATAGTGAGGCCCACCGGAAATTGGAGGAACAGCACCTCATATTTCGCCTGGGCAGTTTGCAGCCCAGTGGTATGAACATCGACTTCTCCAACTTTAGATAGTTCCTCTGTCCCTCCCTTCCCCTCCCCCTTCCCAGATCTCCCTCTATCTTCCTGTCTCCACCTATATCCTCCCTTTGTCCCGCCCCCCTGACATCAGATGGAATACAGCACAGTAAAGTGTACGGCCATGAACTTTGGTGATAGGAATAAAGGCTGAAACTATTTTCTAAATGGGGAGCGGATTGAGAAATTCTAGGTGCGAAGGTGACTTGGGAGTTCTGGTGCAGGATTCCCAAAAGGTTAATTTGCAGGTTGAATCGGTTGTACGGAAGGCAAATGCAACGTTAGCATTCATTTTGAGAGAACTAGAATATAAAAGCAGGGATGTAATGCTAAGTCTTTATAGGGTACTAGTCAGACTGCATTTGGAATATTATGACCTGTTTTGGACCCCCATATCTGAGGAGAGATGGACTGGCATTGGACAGGGTCCAGAGAACGTTTACAAGAATGATCCCGGGGATGTTTGAGTTAATGTATGATGAGCATTTGATGATGCTGGGCCTGTACTCGCTGGAGTTTAGAAGGATGAGGGTGGATCTCATTGACTGCTAACGAATAATGAAAGGCCTGGATAGAGTGGATGTGGAGAGGACGATTACACTAGTGGGAGGGTACAAGACCAGAGTGCACAGCGTAGAATAAAAGGACGTACCTTTACAAAGGAGATGAGGAGGAATTAATTTATGGTGAATCTATGGAATTAATTGTCACAGACAGCTATGAAAGCCAAGTCTTCCTTGATTAGGGTGTCAAAGGTTACAGGGGGAAGGCAGGAGAATGGGTTTGAGATCGAAAGATAGATCAGCCATGATTGAATGGCGGAGTATTCTCAATGGGTTTGGTGGCTGAAATTCTGCTCCTATTATTTATGAACTTATGAATACTAGGGGCAATTTCCAGAAGCCTATCAACCCAATCAGACTAAAAACCTACACGTCTTTGGAATGTGGGAGGAAACCGGAGCACCCGGAGAAAACCCACGGGGTCACAGGGAGAACGGCCAAACACTGCACAGAGTTGTTCGTCTATGCGATTTACATGATTTTATGTGTACTTATTTGATCTCAATAGTCAATAGTCAATAGTCGTATATTTGTCACATACACATAAATGTGTAGTGAAATGAAACATTACCCGCAGTTGAAACACTAAGACCAATAAGATTAATCAATAAAAATGCAATAACACATACAATCATACACTAACACCAAACAAAAAGAAACATCCATCACAGTGAGTCTCCTCCAGTCCCTTCTCACTGTGATGGAAGGCCACAATGTCTTTTCTCTTCCCTGCCGTCTTCTCCCGAGGTCAGGCTGTTGAACTTGCCACGTCGGGGGCGGTCGGGGCTCCCGACATTGGAGCGCCGCGCCGGACGGTGAAAGGTCCGCGGCGGGCCGACCCAAGCCCCGCGATTCGGGGCGGGCGAACACGCTGCCGCTGCCGGAGCTCCCGATGTCGGCCCCCACCCAGGGGCCTGCGGGCTTCCGACGTCCACGCGGCCCGCGCCGGAGCCTCCGGTGACGAGTCGCAGCCGCTCCCGCAGCATCCGCAGGCAGCCAGCGCCGCAGGTGGTGAGTCCGGGCCGTGGGCTCTACGAACCAGAGCCCCAGGTGGTCCCAGGTGCATGGCCGGTGGTAGGCCGCAACGGGAACGGAGACACGACACAGAAACAAGTTCGTGTCTCCGTTAGGGAGAGAGAATTTTTTTTTTACAGTTCCCGTTCCCTCCCACCCCCTCCCCCCCACATAACATACAAACACTACACCATATTAAAAACTACAATTCATACAAAAACAACAAAAAACACAAAAGACAGACGGACTGCAGGCAAGCCGCAGCTGCGACGGCCGCGCTGGCACCTCCTGTAGTCAGGATTGAACCTGGTTCTCCGGAACGGTGAGGCAGCAACTCAACTTCCATGCCACTGTGCCACCCTCAAGCCATTCTATCTTGGGATATTAAAATAAGTCACTCTACCTGAAAGCAAAGTAAGCGAAAATGGTATTGAGGGGGCAGGTAGAATTCTTCAACCTCTGGTCTCTTGCTAGATATCTTAATAATAGACAATAGACAATAGGTGCAGGAGGAGGCCATTCGGCCCTTCGAGCCAGCACCGCCATTCAATGTGATCATGGCTGATCATTCTCAATCAGTACCCCGTTCCTGCCTTCTCCCCATACCCCCTGACTCCGCTATCCTTAAGAGCTCTATCTAGCTTTCTCTTGAATGCATTCAGAGAATTGGCCTCCAATGCCTTCTGAGGCAGAGAATTCCACAGATTCACAACTCTCTGACTGAAAAAGATTTTCCTCATCCATTCCAAATGGCCTACCCCTTATTCTTAAACTGTGGCCCCTTGTTCTGGACTCCCCCAACATTGGGAACATGTTTCCTGCCTCTAACATATCCAACCCCTTAATAATCTTATACGTTTCGATAAGATCTCCTCTCATCCTTCTAAATTCCAGTGCATTCAAGCTAGTCGCTCCAGTCTTTCAACATATGACAGTCCCGCCATTCCGGGAATTAACCTAGTAAACCTACGCTGCACGCCCTCAATAGCAAGAATATCCTTAATCTGAAGGTAACAATCATATCTCTCCCAACCCTTTCTTTTCCAGTAAACCATGAGCAATTTTGTAACTGCTCCTCTTCAGTGAAGAAAGCCAATGGAATGTTGGCCTTCATAACAAGAGGAGTTGAGTATAGGAGCAAAGAGGTCCTTCTACAGTTGTACCGGGCCCTGGTGAGACCGCACCTGGAGTACTGTGTGCAGTTTTGGTCTCCAAATTTGAGGAAGGATATTCTTGCTGTTGAGGGCGTGCAGCGTAGGTTCACTAGGTTAATTCCCGGATTGGCGGGACTGTCGTATGTTGAAAGGCTGGAGCGATTAGGCTTGTATACACTGGAATTTAGAAGGATGAGAGGGGATCTTATTGAAACATATAAGATAATTAGGGGATTGGACACATTAGAGGCAGGAAACATGTTCCCAATGTTGGGGGAGTCCAGAACAAGGAGCCACAGTTTAAGAATAAGGGGTAGGCCATTTAGAACGGAGATGAGGAAGAACTTTTTCAGTCAGAGAGTGGTGAAGGTGTGGAATTCTCTGCCTCAGAAGGCAGTGGAGGCCAGTTCGTTGGATGCTTTCAAGAGAGAGCTGGATAGAGCTCTTAAGGATAGCGGAGTGAGGGGGTATGGGGAGAAGGCAGGAACGGGGTACTGATTGAGAGTGATCAGCCATGATCGCATTGAATGGCGGTGCTGGCTCGAAGGGCTGAATGGCCTACTCCTGCACCTATTATCTATTGTCTATTGTCTATTGTCTATTGTCTAATCCATCTACCCCCATTTCCCCATGTTGGGCAAACATGGATTGTTTACTCTGGTGTGTTGGAAGTTGAGAGGAGACCCAATAGAATATATAAAATTATGAGAAGCATAAATAGGATGGACAGTTGGAACCTTTTTCTCAGGGCGGAGGTGTCTGGGACTGGAGGACATGGGTTTGGGGTGAGAGGGGAAGGGTTTGGTGGAGAGGCGTGGGTATGTTTTCTGCATAAAGGGTATTGGGTGCCTATGCTTGCAGTCAGGGGTGGCTTTGGCGATGGATAGCATTTGGGAGGCTTTTGGAGAGGTTCTTGGATGTGCAGGGAATGAATGGATATGGATCGAGCGTAGGTAGAAGAGATTAGTTTGTGTTTGGCATCATGTTCAGCATGGAGAATGTGGGTCGTTGGGCTGTTCCTCTTCTACGTTCCATGTTCTAGTCCTCTTGATTGCTTCAGTTTACTTTATTGTCACGTGTACCGAGGTACAGTGAAAAGCTTTTGTTGCGTGCTAACCAGTCAGCAGATAGACAAAACATGACCACAATCGAGCCATGTACACTGTACAGATACATGATAAGGGAATAACATTTAGACCAAGGTAAAGCCAGCAAAGTCCGATCAAGGATAGTCCGAGGGTCACCAAAGAGGTAGATAGTAGTTCAGCACTGCTCTCTGGTTGTGGTAGGATGATTTGGTTGCCTGATAACAGCTGGGAAGAAACTGTCCCCGACTGCCCTCATTGCTGGGGTTAAAAAGGGTGGGATTATAAGGATAGTTTAAAAGGACTGGCTTGATAGAAGCTTAAGACCAATGTCGAGAAGGACTTCTCAAGTCGAGAAGCTTAAGGGCAATGAAAGTGATTGGTAAAATTACAATAAGTGCAACTGTTTCTTCCAGTGGTGGCAGAACAAGGGTTGGAGCTAAGATAGACACAAAAAACTGTAGTAACTCAGCAGGACAGGCAGCATCTCTGGAAAGAAGGAATGGGTGATGTTTCAGGTTGAGACCCTTCTTCAGACTGGTTAGGGATAAGGGAAATGAGAGGTATAGACGGTGATGTGGAGAGATTAAGAACAATGAATGAAAGATATGCAAAAAAGTAACGATGATAAAGTAAACACGCCTATATCTCTCGTTTTCCTTTCGCCCGACTCTCGGTTTGAAGCAGGGTCTCGACCTGAAACGTCGCCCATTCCTTCTCTCCCGAGATGCTGCCTGACCTGCTGAGTTACTCCAGCATTTTGTGAATAAATACGTTCGGTTTGTAATAGACGTCAGTCAATAGTCTGTTTCTTGTGATGGAGACTGTGAGATCAAGAAAGGGGAGGGAAGTGTCAGAGATGGTCCAAGTAAATTTGAGTGCAGGATGAAAATTGGTGGTGAAGTTGATGGAGTCCATGAGTTCTGCATGGGTGCAGGAGGTAGCACCGATGCAGTCATCAATGTAACGGAGATAGAGTTTGGGGATAGGGCCAGTGTATGCCTGTTAGAGCTAGCATGTTCAAGGTTGAAGTTACAAAGCATTTTTCCCTACATACAGTGTGAAAACGTGGAATTCATTTCTGTCAAACCTGAGGGGTCAATTGAAAATTATGACATTAAGATTGGTAGAGTTTTAGTTTTAGGGTGCAGAATCAGGTCCTTCGACCCACCGAGTCTGCACCGACCCTGCGTATAAACACTATTCTACACACAGTAGGGACATAGAAACATAGAAACATAGAAAATAGGTTCAGGAGGAGGCCATTCGGCACTTCGAGAAAGCACCGCCATTCATTGTGATCATGGCTGATCGTCCCCAATCAATAACCTGTGCCTGCCTTCTCCCCATATCCCTTGATTCCACTAGCCCCTAGAGCTCTATCTAACTCTCTCTTAAATCCCTCCAGTGACTTGGCTTCCACTGCCCTCTGTGGCAGAGAATTCCACAAATTCACAACTCTCTGGGTGAAAAAGTTTTTTTGCACCTCAGTTTTAAATGGCCTCCCCTTTATTCTAAGACTGTGGCCCCTGGTTCTGGACTCGCCCAACATTGGGAACATTTTTCCTGCATCCAGCAGGAACAATTTACAATTGAACCAAGCCAATTAATCTACAAACCTGTACGTCTTTGAAGTGTGGGGCAAAAAATGAAGATCCCGGAGAAAACCCACGCAGTTCACAGGGGGAACGTTCAAACTCCGCACAGACAAGCACTCTTTGTCGGGATCGAACACGGGTCTCTGGCGCTGTAAGGCAGCAACACTACCGCTGCGCCACTGTGCCCGCCCCAAATGTGAATTTTAAATCAATATTGGATTATGCAAAATGTTGGCAACATTTTAGATAAGTAACATAAAACACTAACCCCCATAGAATTAGCAAGATATTTTATATCTCAAACCAAACTTCTTGCCGATATTGCCATTTAATGCATTAGAGTTGGTTGACATAATCGATGAAAACATAATGTCTCTAAAATAAATTTGCTGAAAGATCACGCCTCAATTATCTGTTGTTTTCTTGCTTTATCTGGCCAAGAAGTTTTGAATCGGAATATATAGATTGTGAAATAAATTAAATTAAAAATAATTTTTGCAGCGATATTATTTCATCGAGCAGGTGCTTGATCTATGGACTGGCTGAGCGGAAAGATAATGGGGGCAGTTTAAGTCGATTCATTCAAATGCAAATGAAATGGACTTGCAGAAGATAATACTTTGGGACACAGATATATGTGAGAAATGACATTTGGCAAGTGTGGCGTGCATGATCCCTTCAGCCACAGGCGACTTTAAATCCAGGTTTTCTCAGCGCCCCATCTGTGGGAGAATTCTTCATATCGCCTCCATTTCTATTACAACATTGTTAATAAAGATTAATTACCACACTCAGTCAATGACTCCATTATCATCGTGTCATGTAATTGGGTGGATGGCTGAAGAGAAGTAAGATGGACCTTGGTCTATTTTTAGCCAACAGTTCCTATCTGCTGGATCCATTGGAATTAGTATTGTTGCAATTTATTTAAAAATAAAACATGCTAAAAGCAGATTCCGTGATTATCAATTATCCAATTATCTAATTTCTTTTCATTTCCCTTCTGTACGGTAATTAAAATTCCATCTGTCCATCTATTTAGTAGCATGTGACTTGGCAAAGTAAATTCTCAGTAATTCTGTTTGCAGAGTGAGAGGACTTTGGCATCAAATCATAGATACACAGATACATAGACAATAGGTGCAGGGGTAGGGTGCATTTCGAACGAGACTCTGGTGAACTAATCTGCTATCCCATTTATTTGCAAAACCGAAAGTGATTTAGCAGAGGTGATTAAGCTTAAATTCATGACCTATTCTCAAAATAATCCACAGACTTGAGATGGCTTTATGTTCCTCAAATTTGGTTGTCTTTTTGGAGAAGTGGCAAAAATGATTGATGATGATATGAAAATGGATATTGTCTACATGGACTTTTACAAAGCATTTGACAAGGTCCATCTTGATAGGCTGGTCCAGAGGATTAAGTTACACGAGAGCAACAGAGAGTTGGTAAATTGGGTACACAATTGGCTGGCCGTAGAAGACAGTGGGGTCTTCTATGACTCGGAGGTCTGTGCCCAGTGGTACCCTGCAAGGATCTGTGATGGGACCTTTTTTGTTTGCAATATATATATAAATGATTTGGATGGAAAATATTGGTGTATGAATTAGTACGGTAGCAGATGATAGAAGAATATGTGGAAATGTCAAGGGATACAGCATGATATGAATCAGTTGGAAATTTGGGTGGAGAAATAGAAGATGGAGTCTAATCCAAACAATTGTGAGGTGATAGAGTCAGAGCATCATACAGTATGGATGCATGTGCTTCGGCCTAACCTGTCCATGATGACCAAGATGCTCCATCTAAGTTAGTCCCATTTGCCCACGTTTACCAGATATCCCTCCTGGTTTAGGTTTAGGGTTAGGCTTATTATTGTCAGATGTACCAAGGTACCGTGATAAGCATTGTTTAGCATGCTATCCAAACAGGTCAGATACACCATGCATGAATACAATCAAGTCAAACTCAAGTACAATAGATAAAGCCAAAAGGAAGATACAGAGTGCAGAATTTAGTTGATGGTGCATCAATGCCATGTATAAAGTCCAATGTCCACAATGGAGTAGTGGTGAATCAGACGAATACACCAGCTGAATGAATGAATGAATGAATGAATGAATGAATGAATGAATGAATGAAATGTTATTATGACATGTGGCATGTCACGGTGAAATTCTTTGTTATGCAAATAGTTCCCATGTATAGGGTGCTGGCAAAGTTACAAAGAGTTCAATGTAGTCCCAATGGTCCCTCTTCATTCTCGGCAGCCCCTGGCACCCCCCACCCCCTGCCCCCATGCCGGGACCATCTTTGTTCTCTTGATGGCCACCCCCCTCACACCAAGACCCTCTTTGTTCTCTTGGCGGCCACCCCACGCCGGGTCCCTGTTTGTTCTCTTGGCGCCCCACCCCCTCCCCACACCGGGTCCCTGTTTGTTCTCTTGGTGCCCCCACCCCCCACGCCAGGTCCCTCTTTGTTCATTTGGCGGTGCGCCCTCGTCCGACCTCCAGCACTCACTGCGGACCCGTCCAATCTCCAATACTTTTGGAAGGGCCATTCAGAAGCCTGATAACAGAGGGGATGAAGCTGCTCCTGAGTCTGGCGGTGCATGTTTACAAGCTTATGTGCCTTGTGATTGGTGGGAACAGGGAGAAGAACAAATGGGCAGAATGGGCCTAGTCTTTGATTATGTTGCCTGGGTTTCCAAGGCAGCATGAAGTGCAGATGGAATCAATGGAGGGACATCAGGTCTGTGTGATGGTCTGGGCTATATCTGAAATTCTCTGCAATTTCTTGCGGTCTTTGGCAGAGCTGTTCCCAAACTAAGCTGTGATGCATCCTGACAGTGTGCTTTCTACAGTATATATGTCGAAGTTTGTAGGTGTCATTGGGGACATGCTTAATATCTTCAGTCTCCCTATAGCAGCATTCTTGCAAACCATCTCTGCACGCTTTCCAGCTTAATGACATCCTACCTGTTAGACAATAGACAATAGGTGCAGGAATAGGCCATTCAGCCCTTCGAGCCAGCACCACCATTCAATGTGATCATGGCTGATCATTCTCAATCAGTACCCCGTTCCTGCCTTCTCCCCATACCCCCTGACTCCGCTATCCTTAAGAGCTCTATCTAGCTCTCTCTTGAATGTTGCAGGGTGAGCAAAACTGAAAACAAGTGTAACACTTCTGTTGTTCTACTGTTCTATGTGTAGTATAAAATACTGTAGCATTGCATGCGATTTTCAGTCGCATGTGAGTCCACGATGAATGTTCTGCATGGTGCAATTAATCTGCAGTTGTTGGCCACAGGAAGTTCAGACTGAGACTTCATTACCATGAAGGTATCGCTGTCCTAGGTACTGAAATGTGTAGTTCGCAATGAAACAATTGGATCTAACCAGTGATACAGCAGGTTCAGGAATAGCTTCTTCCCCACTGTTATCGGACTTCTAAATGTAAGATAGGGCATAGTCCCAATCCCCTAACCAAATTCCTTGTGGACTTTGCACTTTCTTAATTTGCACTTTCTCTGCAGCTGTTATGCGAGAACACTGCAACGTTATATTTTCAGGCCTTTGATAAAGTGTCGCACATGAGGCTGCTTAACGAAATGAGAGCCCGTGGTCTTAGAGGGAAGGTACTAGCATGGATAGATGATTGGCTGTATGGCAGAAGGCAAAGAATAGGAATAAAGGGGGCCTTTTCTGGTTGTCTACCAGTGCTTCGTGGTGTTCTGCAGAGGTCATTGTTGGGTCACGTTGTATATTAATGATTTGGATGATGGAATTGATTTTAGATTTAGAGATACAGCGCGGGCCTGACCCGCTGAGTTACTCCAGCAGTTTTGGAATAAATACCTTCGATTTGTACCAGCATCTGCAGTTATTTTCTTACACTTTACAAGGTGTTGGTCAGATCACATTTGGGGTATTGTGAGCAGTACCTGAGGAACAATGTACTAGCGTTGGATAGGGTCAAGGAGGTTTATGAGAAAGAGGAATGATTGGGTTCATGTATGATGAGCATTCGATGGCTCTGTGCCTGTACTCACTGGAGTTTAGGATGAGGGGGATTTCATTGAAACTTACTGAATAATGAAATGCCTGAATGGGATGGATGTGGAGAGGATGTTTCCACTATTGGGAGAGTCTAGGACTAGAGGGCACAGCCTCAGAATAAAAGGACGTACCTATAGAAAGGAGATGAGGAGGACTTTCTTTCGCCAGAGGGTGGTGAATCGATGGAATTCATTGCCACAGATGGTTGTGGAGGCCGTCTTTGTGGGTATTTCTAAAGTGAGGATTGATAGGATCTTGATTAATATCCACTGACCTCTCCCATTTAGTTTTAGTTGAGTTTAGAGAAACAGCACGGAAATAGGCCCTTTGGCCTAGTGAATAATGCCCGCACATTATCACTACCCTACACACACACTAGGCACAATTTTACATTTATACCAAGCCAATTAACTTACAAACCTGCACGTCATTGGAGTGTGGGAGGAAACCGAAGATCTCTGAGAAAACCCATGTAGGTCACGGGAAGAACGTACATAGAAACATAGAAAATAGGTGCAGAAGTAGGCCATTCGGCCCTTCGAGCCTGCACCGCCATTCAATATGATTATGGCTGATCATCCAACTCAGTAACCTGTACCTGCCTTCTCTCCATACCCCCTGATCCCTTTAGCCACAAGGGTCACATCTAACTCCCTCTTAAATATAGCCAATGAACTGGCCTCAACTACCTTCTGTGGCAGAGAATTCCACAGACTCACCACTCTCTGTGTGAAGAAATGTTTTCTCATCTCGGTCCTAAAAGACTTCCCCCTTATCCTTAAACTGTGACCCCTTGCTCTGGACTTCCCCAACATCAGGAAAAATCTTCCTGCATTTAGCCTCTCCAATCCCTTAAGAATTTTGTAAGGATCGCGGTCAGGATCGAACCCGGGTCTCTGGGCAGTAGTTCTATCTCTATGCCGCCGTGCTGCCCTGGATCAACCTATACCTTCTCCTCTACAAAACTGGTACCGCTGAGAAACTCTTCTGTCCACCACCACTCTGCTCCCCGTCCCAAATGCTTGATCCAGCCAGAGACCCTATCCTTTCCCATGGTCTTACTTAATCTAAGACCTCCTCGCACTCTGGAATAAAAATGTGATGCGAGACCTTGTCCAGGCGTGGATCGCTGAAATCGAAGGCTGCCTTCCATGATGAGGGATTGTATTCACCGGCAAGTTGGCAGAAGAATGGCAATCTAGTAGACTCTGCTGACTGGGCTATTTTCTGGTCAGAAGCAAAATAGCAGGAGACACAAGTGACAGCAGATTCTGGAATCTGGAGCAAAAAACAATAGACAATAGACAATAGGTGCAGGAGGAGGCCATTCGGCCCTTTGAGACAGCACCGCCATTCAATGTGATCATGGCTGATCATTCTCAATCAGTACCCCATTCCTGCCTTCTCCCCGCACCATCTTTTCTCTAAAAATATGATTGCTCACTGCACAAATCCACCACTGATTAATTAGCACCGACTACCTTATGTCAAGCCGATAACCAATTTCACTGAAGCTGATTAAGGGCTTCATGCATCTGAGTATGGATGATGAGATATTTGGCATTTCCAATGGAAGTTAAAGGCTGTTGGAAACTTGAAAAAATAGTTTCAGTATCGCCATAGACAGCGCTTTGGTATTTGAACCATTGAAGACAGCTGGGGTGGTTGTGGGAAGGCACCTAGATTTCCCAACACAAGGTTGGAGGCCTTGGTCTGCGAGACGCTTCAACGTTGAGCTGCAGTAGCGCTAAACCTCGACAGTTGGCGGCATTTGACGGTGCCGCCTGGCCTGGGGAGGCACGGCGTTTTGCGGTCTGCAGACGTGGCAAAGACATTAGTTTCGCTTTAAGGGCTTATGAGCCTGTAAGCTACTCGTGGGGGAGGCCGCGTAGAGGCAGTCTTTGTCTTCCCCTGTGAGATGCTGAGCACAATAGACATTTTGTTGTTCCTGGGAATTAGGTTTCTGGACTGAGCTTAAACCCTCCAGAGAACACCTCTGCTGTGGGAAGTTCTCCGAGCTGGTCAACCTGAGGGTACTTGGTCACCCTTCTATGTCTACATTTGGTGGCATATTCACCTGTTGCAAAGTTGCTGCTTCAACTTTGTCAGCACCCTTTACGTGACGGCTATTTGCATACCTTGGGTATGCAAGCAAAGAAATTTCACTGTGATTTGTCACGTGTGGCAATAAAGTATCAATCAATTAATTAATTAACTAATTAATTATTCCATTCATTCATTCATTCTCCTGGAATCAAATTTCAGATTTTCACATTTGTGAGCCACAGAGCAGTTGCCATGCCATCATGTGCTTCCTCCCTTTTCACTGTGTGCATGGTAAAGAATGGTAAGAATTACATTGTGGATTATGCGTATGAATTATGAATTCCAGGATATCTGTAGTGAAATCATTGTTGTATTCTATCTGCTATGTATTTCACACAGTTTGAAAAAGCAATGGAATTTTTTTTAAATGGTCACTGAATTGAAAGATGCCATAAGAACATAAAGGATTTTCTAAAAAATATATAGTGGAGCTTAAGAAAATAACTGCAGATGCTGGTACAAATCGATTTATTCACAAAATGCTGGAGTAACTCAGCAGGTCAGGCAGCATCTCGGGAGAGAAGGAATGGGTGACGTTTCGGGTCGAGACCCTTCTTCAGACTGAGCTAAACCATCTTAAACTATCTTAAACCATTTCTTTCAATATGGTACTTAGAATGGTTTTGGGAATGAGAGTAATTTGCCCAAAGAATAGGTTTTAATTATTAGTCTGAGGGGCAAATATATTCTTCAGCATTTGATGAAACGTTACAATATCTAAGTATTAAATATTAATGCTGTCACTCGCTTATTTTTAGTTATGTTGCCTCAAAATCGTTTACTCTCCCGCAAAGAAGATCACTTCATGTCTTCCCTTTCATCACCTCATCTCTTTGCATTTTAAAATAATTTTGAAGCATTTGCTGTGTAAAAAATGCAGAAACTAACAACGTACGGCACGGCCGACAAATACAAATGAACTACAAGAGCCGCCAGTTATATTTGCAATGCTAATAGTGAGATAAATATACGTATAAACAATGAAGTCGGACCAATTTTCCCCTTGCTTTCTAAAGACGGACTTCACTTCTTTCTGTAATGTCTGTGCTCAGGTCACAGAAATGGGATTCAACTCTGTTACCTTCTGGTGCAGAGACAAGTGTGTGAGCAACCGGCACTAATCAAAAATGGACTCAACAAGTATCAAAGGTAATTGCATGGATTCACTGAAATGGTGGTGGGTATATGGAACAAGTTGCCTGAGGAGATATATGAGGCAGGCACTATAACAACATTTAAAATACCCTTGGACATGCACATGGATAGGAAAGGTTTTGAAGGATACAGGCCGAATGACAGGCAAATGGGACCAGCTTAGACGGGCATCTTTGGTGGCTTGGACAAGTTGGGCTGAAAGGCCTGTTTCCTTGCTGTATGACTCTTTGACTGATGAAATGTCACCTATGTGCTGGCATTGGAAAAGGTCCAGAGGAGTTTTATGAAAGTCATCCCAGGGATGATCGGGTTAATTTATGATGAGCATTTGACGGCTCTAGGCCTGTACTTGCTGGAGTTTAGAAAGATGCGGCAGGATTTCATTAAAACTTAACGAATCATGAAAGGCCTAGATAAAGTGGATGTGGAGAGGATGATTCCACCAGTGGGAGGGTCTAGGACCAGAGGGCGCAGCCTTAGAATAAAAGGACGGACCTTTAGAATAGAGATGAGGAGGAACTGCTTCAGCCAGGGGGTGGTGAATCTGTGGAATGTGTTGCCACAGACAGCTGTGGAGGCCAAGTTATTGGATATTTTAAAAGCTGAGATTGGCAGATTCTTGAATAGTAAGGGTGTCAAACGTTACAGAGAGAAGGCAGGAGAATGGGGTTGAGAGGGAAAGATAGATCAGCCATGATTGAATGGCGGAGTAGAGTCGATGGTCCCAAAGGCCTAATTCTGCTCTTATGATGAATGAACTAAGAACTTACTGCTGACTACTTGACTCCCACCCAACGGACAACTCTGTTCATTCCCTAACCCACTGACCCACCCCCAATTGCTCTTTCTCACGATGTCGCTGAACTCTTGAACTCTCAGATCCTCCATCCTGTTGAAAGACTGGAGCGACTAGGCTTGTATACACTGGAATTTAGAAGGATGAGAGGAGATCTTATCGAAATGTATAAGATTATTAAGGGGTTGGACACGTTAGAGGCAGGAAACATGTTCCCAATGTTGGGGGAGTCCAGAACAAGGGGCCACAGTTTAAGAATAAGGGGTAGGCCATTTAGAACGGAGATGAGGAAAAACTTTTTCAGTCAGAGAGTTGTGAATCTGTGGAATTCTCTGCCTCAGAAGGCAGTGAAGGCCAATTCTGTGAATGCATTCAAGAGAGAGCTAGATAGAGCTCTTAAGGATAGCGGAGTCAGGGGGTATGGGGAGAAGGCAGGATCGGGGTACTGATTGAGAATGATCAGCCATGATCACTTTGAATGGCGGTGCTGGCTCGAAGGGCCGAATGGCCTCCTCCTGCACCTATTGTCTATTGTCAATATGAACATCTCCCAAACCCTTTCATACTTGACTGCCTGATTCTTTTCAGAAGGCCCGAGCTCCATCCCACTCCAAGGTACCAATCTTCATACAGCCAAATCATTCACCCACCGGCTCCTTCTCTATCCTGACTTGGCCTCCAATGCCCTCAGCCTTGATTAGGCTTTAATAGAGAACCTGAGGCTCCTCACCACCCCCATACAGAGCCCTGATTGCTTCTCTTGCCACTAATCCTTCCTGCCAATTCTTCTTCCCATTCTCACGCAGACCTCTCTGTCCTAGGTCTCCTCCATTGTCAGAGTCAGGCTAAACACAAATTGGAGGAACAGCGTCTCATATTTCGCTTTGGCAGCTTTCAGCCCAGTGGTATGAATATTGATTTCTCTCACTTCAGGTAGCCCCAGCATTCCCCCTCGCTCTATCCCTCCCCCACCCAAGTCGCACTAGCTTCCCGTTTTCACCCAACTAACAGCTAACAATTGCCTGTTTCCATTATCATCGTTACTTCTTTGCATATCTTTCATTCGTTGTTTTAGATTTTTTTTTTAGATTTAGAGATACAGCGCGGAAACAGGCCCTTCGGCCCACCGAGTCCGCGCCGCCCAGCGATCCCCGTACATTAACACTATCCTACACACACTAGGGACAATTTTTACATTTGCCCAGCCAATTAACCTACATACCTGTACGACTTTGGAGTGTGGGAGGAAACCGAAGATCTCGGAGAAAACCCACGCAGGTCACGGGGAGAACGTACAAACTCCGTACAGTCGGCGCCCGTAGTCAGGATCGAACCTGAGTCTCCGGCGCTGCATTCGCTGTAAGGCAGCAACTCTACCGCTGCGCCACCGTGCCGACCGTTCTTTATCTCTCTACATCATCTCCTATAATCCCTCGTTTCCTTTATCCCTAACTAGTCTGAAGAAGGGTCTCGAACCGAAACATCACCCATTCCTTCTCTTCAACTCTGCCTGTCCCGCTGAGTTACTCCAGCTTTTTGTGTCTATTTTTCTGCCACTGTCATTGGTGTGCTGTGGAACAACAAAGTAGCATTGCCTTTTATGGTACTCTAGAACTCATAGGTCATTGTTAAACACCTTGGCATAAAATGCTGTGTTGAAGGTTCTACATGAAGGAATGTTTTTGTTGTTATTACATAGCAATATTTGCCATGCCTGACTTATTGCAGGTGGAGCTAATTTATTAGTAATCCTGTAAGTAGAGAGTTTTTTTTCAGGCATTAGTATGCTGAAGCATTCAATTACTTACGATAACGAACACATTAATATGCATTCCACAATTTATGGCAAATTGTCATTTGCCATTTTATACTGCAATTAGTACAATATTATTTTCAAAAAGCAATTCGCACAGCTGACAGTAAATAACAGTTTAATAATGTAGAACGGAGCATTTACTTTATAATGTGCCCATTGCAGTAACTGAAAATAAATAATTTAATTATTCCCGTACCTAATTTCTACAATTCAAGGCCAGAAGTTTTTTGTTGCAGCATGTAATGAACAATGGTTAATGTGCTTGATCCATTCCACGTCTCCGGCACGTCTCCCACACGCACACCTACTTTATTCAGCTTAAATCAAGCTCAAAGCCTCATTGTTACAGCTGTAATATGAAGTGGAACGGTGCATAAACGGTGACTTGGCCCCATCTCACGTCTCATGCACATCTCCCACGCTTTCCTGCAGGCACGCCAACGTTTCCCGGCTTAAATCAAGCTCGAAGCGTCATTGTTAAGAGACAAGAGTGGTTTATTGTCGTATGTCCCAAAACGGAACAATGGAATTCTTACTTGCAGCAGATATGTACACATGGTACTCAGTAGACACCATAATAAACATCAAAAACAATACATGAAGTCAAACAAACAATATAGTGCAAAGACAAATACAAAAGCTCAAGTCCCTCGTGCAATGAAGGCAGTTTGGAGTTCGTAGTTTATTTGGAGTTCATAATGTTCAATAGCATCAACGGATCGTTCGATCAGCTGAGAAGGTCGTTGGCTCCAACCTTCCCCCCTTCGACGAACTGTACACTGCAAGGGCCAGGAAGCGAGCGGGCAAGATCATCTCTGACCCCTCTCATCATGGCCACAAAATATTTGAAGCACTTCCCCACGGACTGTCAAAGCAGCCACAGCCAGACATAAAAACTACTTTTTTTCCACGAGTAGTAGTTCTACTCAATAACCAAAGTCTGTAGTCTCTTTTTTGCTCTGGTTTATTTTCACCCACATGTTTAGACCGTAATGTTGTATCCTTATTGTTTTGATGTGTTTATGCTTTATTCTTAATTGTTAACTGTATGTTTGTGTTGTGATTTGTGAGCGGAGCGCCAAGGCACATTCCTTGTATATGCACATACATGTCCAATAAACTTATTCATTCATTCATTCATTCATTCATTCATTCATTCATGATGGTTCTTGGGAAGAGGCTGCTCCTGAACTTGGATGTTACAGTTTTCAGGCTTCTGCACTTTCTTCCTGATGGCCAGAGTGAAATGAGACCATGTCCATAGTGGTGTGGGTCCTCGAGGATGCTGGCTTCCATTTTGTGAAAGCAACTCCTGTATATCCCTTCGATGGTGGGACGTCAGTACCTGTGATGGACTGGATAGTGTTCACCACTCTTTGTAATCTCCTTCATTCCTGGACGTTTGAGATATCAGTCAATATGCTCTCTGCCGTGCGCCTGTAGAAGTTCAACTGAAGAGAGTATTCATTGAATCAAATCTCAAATCTCCTCAATCTTCTCAGGAAGTAGAGACGTTGATGGGCTTTGTTAATTATTACACCAACATGCTGGGTTGAGGACAGATCTTCAGAGATATGCACTTCCAGGAACTTGAAGTTCTGGTACACTGTTCTGTGAAGTGGAGATGTGCCTAAGCAGTGACTTGGCTCCAGATGACATCTCCCACACTTTCCCACAGGCACACTTACTTTCCTTGGTTTATCCTGTTTAGTGCCACCCCCAAGTACACTCGGATCATGGCCAATAGTGAAAAAAACAAACTTGGCAGGGAACAGGTTAAATCAAGCTCGAAGCCTCATGTTCCAGCTGCTCTGTGAAGTGGAACTTGGCTACTGGTGATGGGTCCTGAGGTTCTGCCTGAAGCCATTCGCTAGCATGCTGGCAATTACTGTTGCCTCTGATGACCATTGACATTTAAACACAGTTTGAGGGTATTAAATTAGTTTGAAAAAAACCCCCAAAATATTGTTAAAGAATTAAAAGTAATGGATTACCTTTGACACAATATTAACATATCATTAAATACCTTTGGGTATTTTGACTCAATTGTGCTCAATGGCACAGATGGTAGAAGTTCGAACAGACTGTTGCAGGGGTGTGAAGAGTCTTTGCGGATGCTAGTGGCTTTTCTGAGGCGTCGTGTGTTGTAGATGCCCTCCAAGGCTGGTAACTGCGTTCCGATAGTCCTCTGAGCTCTATGGACCACCCGCTGAAGAGCTTTCCTCTCTGCCTCTGTGCAGTTGAGATACCACACAGGGATGCCATATATTAGGATGCTCTCTATGGTGCAGCAGTAGAAGGTCGTCAGCAACTGTTGGGGTAGACCAGACTTTTTCAGTGTTCTTAGGTAGAACAGTCGTTGCTATGCCTTCTTGACCAGCGCAGCAGTGTTATTGGACCATGTTAGGTCCTCCGAGATGTGAGTGCCCAGAAACATGAAGCTGGACACTCTCTCCACACTGTCCCCGTTGATAAGGAACGGGGCATATTCCCCGTTGTGTGACCTTCTGAAGTTGATGATCAGCTCCTTGGTCTTGGTGGTATTTAGGGACAGGTTGTTATCAGAGCACCAGTCCGCCAGGTTCTGCACCTCCGCTCTGTATTTTGTTTCATCACCGTTGATGATCAGCCCGATCACTGTTGTGTCGTCTGCAAACTTGACAATGGTGTTGGTGTCGAATGCAGGAACACAGTCTTGTGTGAATAGGGAGCATGGGGCTCAGAACACAGCCCTGTGGTGTGCCAGTACTCAGGGTGATAGTGGAGGACAGGTGCGGGCCCATTCTCACTGCCTGCGGTCGCTCCAGCAGGAAATCCAGGATCCAGTCGCATAACGACGAGCTGAGGCCTAGCTGGTGGAGTTTGGTGATGAGCTTGGTGGGGATGACCGTGTTGAAGACAGAGCTATAGTCAATGAATAGCATCCTCACGTACGTGCCCTGTCTCTCCAGGTGAGTCAGGACAATTTGCCCTGTATGCAAATTGATGTGGGTCCAGTGAGGCAGGGATGCTGGATTTGATGTGTGAGAGGACCAGCCTTTCAAAGCACTTCATGACTATCGGCGTTAGGGCAACCAGACGGTAATCGTTCTGGTTGGTGATCTTTGCTTTTTTCGGCACCGGCACTATGGTAGCCGACTTCAGGCACTTGGGGACCGTAGCCAGAGATAACGACAGGTTAAAGATCCTGGTGAATACCTCAGCCAACTGTTCAACACAGTCCCTAAGTACCCTTCCTTGAACTCCATCCGGGCCTGCAGCCTTGCGTGGGTTGACCCTTTGCAGAGCGCGATGTACTTCCTGTGTGCTCAATTGCAAGACCTGTCCCTCCGCCTCGGCTGGGGTTCTTCCACTGTTGCCAGTTTAGAAGCAGGCAAAGAAGGTGTTTAGCTCGTTGGTTAGTGCGCTATCGCTGTGGGGGCAGGCAGGGCTGCTCTTGTAGTCAGTGATGTCCCTGACACCCTGCCACATGCTTCTGGTGTCCGTGGTATTGAAGTGGTAGATTGGGAGATCAGGAATCCATCACAAGCACGTGAGAGGACCATTCGAGAGTCTGATAACAGCGGGGAAGAAGTTGTTCTTGAATCTGGTGGTATCTTGTGCCCAACAGGAAAAGGAAGAGGTGAGAATGACTGGCATGTGAACGGCTCTTGATTGTGTTGGCTGCTTTCCCGAGGCAGCTTGAAGCATAGATGGAAACAATGGTGGGGAAGCTGGTTTGTGTGACCAGATGGGCTCCATTCAAAATTCTCTGCAATTTCTTACTGTCTGGCGGAAAAACAGTTGCTATGTGTGACGCATTGGGGCAGGATACTTAGCTATATATTGCAAACCAAGCTTTAGTTTAACGGTTTTATCTTCCTTAGAATTCATTGATGCCAAACGTCCTCGATGTGAGAGGTGCAAGGGAGACTTTAATAGAAGTATGTAAAATTATAAAAGGCATAGATATGGAAGACAGTCAGAACCTATTTCCCCAGGGTTGAGATACCCAACACTAGAGAGCATAGCTATAAAGTGAGAGGGGAGAAGTTTAATGGAGATGTGGGGGAAAAGTTTTTTTTTATACAGAGAGTGATGGGGGCCTGGAGCACATTACCAGGGGTGGTGGTGGAAGCAGATTCAATAATAGCATTTAACAGCCATTATTGCATATGGAAGTGCAGGGAATAGAGGGATAGGGATCATGTACAGGCAGATGAGATTAGCATAACTAGGCGTTGTGTTCATGCAAACATTGTGGGCATGTATCACAGAGTCATAGAGTGATACAGTGTGGAAACAGGCCCTTCGGCTCAACTTGTCCCAGCTACACTAGTCCCACTTGCCTGCGCTTGGTCCATATCTCTCCAACCCTGTCCTATCCGTGTACCTGTCTAAGTGTTTCTTAAATGCTGGAATAGTCCCGGCCTCAATTACCTCATCTGGCAGCTTGTCCCATACACCCACCGCCTTTTGTGTGGAAAAGGTTACCCCGCACGGTGGCGCAGCGGTAGAGTTGCTGCCTTACAGCGAATGCAGCGCCGGAGACTCAGGTTCGATCCTGACTACGGGTGCTGTACTGTACAGAGTTTGTACGTTCTCCCCGTGACCTGCGTGGGTTTTCTCCGGGATCTCTGGTTTTCTCCCACACTCCAAAGACGTACAGGTTTGTAGGTTAATTGGCTGGGCAAATGTTTTTTTTTAAATCGTCCCTAGTGGGTGTAGGATAGTGTTAATGTGCGGGGATCGCTGGGCGGCACGGACCCGGTGGGCCGAAGGGCCTGTTTCTGCGCTGTATCTCTAAATCTAAAACATCTAAATCTCAGTTTCCTATTAAATCTTTTCTCCTTCACCTTGAACCAATGTCCTCTGGTCCTCATTTCCCATACACTGGGCAAGAGACTCATGATTTTGTGCACGATAAGATCACCCCTCATCCTCCTGTGCTCAAAGGAATAGGGACCCAGCCTCTCACACCCTCTAATCCTGGCAACATCCTTGTAAATCTTCTCTGAATCCTTTCAAGCTTGACAATATCTTCCCTATGTGGGCATCAAACGTCTATGTTACTAAATATATTACATAAAATCTGACGACTTTATATTCATTGACAAAATATTTCTGTGGGTTTATTTATAGCATCTCAAAAGCCCATCCTATGAAATTTTCTACAAGCATTGTCTGTGATAGTCTTTGATTCCTCATCTGCTTACTCTATATAATTTATATGAGATACTCTGCAGTCTGCAGGCATTTACAATGTGTTTTGAAACTATTGAGTAAAGCTGTATTTACTTGTTTGGTTTCTTTCTAAATCTGGTCTTCAGCATACTTGCAAATAAACACCAAAGGACAAATAAACACCAAAGAATGACAAATCCTTAATCTCCTCACTTTAATTCCCCACAAATCCTTAATCTCCTCACTTGGGAAACAATTTGGAGAATTACCTTAGAAATGAGTGATACCAGTAATCTGCCAAAACATTTTCACATCATGCAGTTCAGATAGAATGCAAAATTACCTTACTAAACCAAATCTGGATTATAGAAAATAGGTGCAGGAGGAGGTCATTTGGCCCTTCGAGCCAGCACCGCCATTCATTGTGATCATGGCTGATCATCCACAATCAGTAACCCATCCCTTCCTTCTCCCCAAATCCCTTGATTCCATTAGCCCCTAGAGCTCTTTCTAACTCTCTTTTAAATTCATCCTGTGAATTGGCCTCTACTGCCTACTGTGGCAGAGAATTCCACAAATTCACAGTTCTCTGGGTAAAAAAGTTTTTCTCATCTCAGTTTTAAATGGCCTCCCATTTATTCTTAGACTGTGGCCCCTGGTCCTGGACTCCCCCAACATTGGGAACATTTTCCCCCACTCCTTTTATAATTTTATACGTTTCTATAAGATCCCCTCTCATCCTTCTAAATTCCAGTGAATACAAGCCCAGTCTTTCCAATCTTTCCTTATATAACAGTTCCACCATCCTGGGGATTAACCTCTTGAACCTACGCTGCACTGCTTCAATAGCAGGGATGTTCTTCCTCAAATTAGGAGACCAAAGCTGCACATAATACTCCAGATGTGGTCGCACAAGGGCCCTGTACAACTGGGCCTTTACTCCTGTACTCAAATCCTCTTGTTGTGAAGGCCAACATGCCATTAGATTTCTCCATTGCCTGCTGTACCTGCATGTTTACTTTCACTGACGTGTGTACAAGGACACCAAGGTCTCGTTGCATTTCCCTTTTTCCTAATCTGACACCATTGATCAACATTATACTGCATCTGCATTGCATCTGGCCACTCACTCAACCTGTCCAAGTCACCCTGCAACCTCCAAGCATCCTCTTCTCAGTGTTCACTGCCACCCAGCTTTGTGTCATCTGCAAATTTGCTAGTGTTACTTTTAATTCCATTATCCAAATCATTTATATATATTGTAAATAGTTGCGGCCCCAGCACCGAGCCTTGCGACACTCCGCTCGCCATTCTCATAATAAATGAAAACGCTTTCTTGTTTAAACATAAAAGAAAACAGCAATAAGATTGTACATGGCACTATTAAATTCTAAAACCCCACTGAGCTCCACTGCATCACCATAAAGGTGTTTTGGCCACAGTTTATGAGTGAATCTATCTCCTGCATTGTATCTGCAAGGAAACCCACCTGCTTTTTCCACCCCAAAGAGGACATAGAGTCATACACCTTGGAAAAAGGCCCTTCGGCCCAACATGACACACCAATCGACATGTCCCATTTCCACTAGTTCCACCCCTGCCTGCGTTTGGCCCATCTCCCTCTAAACCTATCCTACCCATGTACCTGTCTGAATGTTTCTTAAACGTTGCGATACTACCTGCCTTAACTACCACATCGGGCAGCTCATTCCATACACCCACCACCCTTTGTGTAAAAAACTTTCCCTTCATGTTCCTATTAAATCTTTCCCCCTTCACCTTAAACATATGTCCTCTGGTTCTCGGTTCTCCTATTCAGGGCAAGAGATTGTGTGATTACCCTATTTATTCCTCTCATGATTTTGTACACCTCTATTAGATCACCCCTCATACTCCTGTGTTCCAAGGAATAGCGTGCTAGCCTGCTCATCCTCCCCACATAAAAATAGCTTTTTTCCCACGAGTGGTGGTTCTACTCAATAACCAAAGTCTGTAGTTTCTTTTTTGCTCTGGTTTATTTTCACCCACATGTTTAGACCGTAATGTTTTGATGCGTTTATGCTTTATTCTTAATTCTTTATTCTTAATTGTTAACTGTATGTTTGCGTTGTCATTTGTGAGCGGAGCACCAAGGCACATTCCTTGTATATGCACATACTTGGCCAATAAACTTATTCATTCATTCATTCATTCATTCATTCATAGCTCAGACCCTTGAGTCCCGTTATATCCTCGTAAATCTGCTCTGCACCCTTTCCAGTTTGAGATGAAGCAGGAGAAGCAGGAGGGGGCTTTGAAGGGAGAGAGGATGATAATGATGATTGAAGAATGTATCTCATTATTGTGCCAGATATCCCACAGTCCCACCTCAGGGACTGGCCCCATTGGGTTTCACAAAGAGATACATCAGGCATTACTGGCCAGCAGTGTGGCACGAGGTGAGGCGATTTTTTTGTGGTGGCTCGGTACAAGGAAGGTCCTCACATCTTTCCTGCTGATGCACCAGATGAAAACCGACGCAGTTACAGTGAGAACATGCCAATTCTTCACAGCTAACACACAAGTCAGGATCTGTATACACTGGAATTTAGAAGGATGAGAGGAGATCTTATCGAAACGTATAAGATTATTAAGGGGTTGGACACATTAGAGGCAGGAAACATGTTCCCAATGTTGGGGGAGTCCAGAACAAGGGGCCACAGTTTAAGAATAAGGGGTAGGCCATTTAGAACAGAGATGAGGAAAAACTTTTTCAGTCAGAGAGTGGTGAATCTGTGGAATTCTTTGCCTCAGAAGGCAGTGGAGGCCAATTCTCTGAATGCAGTCAAGAGAGAGCTAGATAGAGCTCTTAAGGATAGCGGAGTCAGGGGGTATGGGGAGAAGGCAGGAGCGGGGTACTGATTGAGAATGATCAGCCATGATCACATTGAATGGCGGTGCTGGCTCGAAGGGCCGAATGGCCTCCTCCTGCACCTATTGTCCATTGTCTATTGGATCAAGCCCGCATCTCTAGAGAGTGTTAAGGCAAGACACCATACTGTCCACATGGTTAACACTTTCCTTTGGTTGCCTGACCAAACAGAAGAGATGACAAGTGCGTTGAGGAATCCATGCTGAAGCTCTCATTGAAGATTGTGCAGAGCCGGAAGACCATGCCTGGCACTTTAGAAGTCATGTAGATCTCTTTTCAGGGGATCAGTGACAATCTCATCATATATCATTGCTTGGTTCAGATCAGATCTGATGTGGAATCAGAGATGCAGGGCGCATAGAAACATAGAAACATAAAAAGTAGGTGCAGGAGTAGGCCATTCGGCCCATCGAGCCTGCACCACCATTCAATATGATCATGGCTGATCATCCAACTCAGTATCCCGTACCTGCCTTCTCTCCATACCCCCTGATCCCTTTAGCCACAAGGGCCACATCTAACTCCCTCTTAAATATAGCCAATGAACTGGCCTCAACTACCTTCTGTGGCAGAGAATTCCACAGATTCACCACTCTCTGTGTGAAAAAAAACGTTCTCATCTCGATCCTAAAAGACTTCCCCCTTATCCTTAAACTGTGACCCCTTGTTCTGGACCTTAAACTGTGACCCCTTGTTCTGGACCTTAAACTTTGACCCCTTGTTCTGGACCTTAAACTGTGACCCCTTGTTCTGGAGGGTGATAGTTTCAATACACTTTTAATGCTGATTAACTCCAAGATTTGATGCTTGAAGTTGTAAAAGAATGATGTTTCGGCTGCACAGAGAATGTTGTGCATGACCAGGATGCTGCTTTCACTGGACACATGGATGCAACTCATAAGAGATGTTTGAAGATTCATCACCATGAAACTCAATAGGCTGGAATTGGAGACCTGATATCACAATGAGATAAAGGGTCAGAGGAAATAAGAGCCAGAGGGGACAAGGAAGGGGGAAAGCCGTCTCAGGATTACAAAACAAGATTACTTCATAAGGGAACAATTTAACCCAGCAAAGAACATAATTTAGTGCTAATTTGAACATGGGCAGTGGAATTTTGCATGATCACTTATCAGACTTATGTTTCGTATAAGTTCAGTATAAAATTCTTAAGGGATTGGACAGGCTAGAGGCAGGAGAAATGTTCCTGACATTGGGGGTGTCCAGAACCAAGGGTCACAGTTTAAGAATAAGGGGTAGGGCCATTTAGGACTGAGATGAGGAAAAACTTTTTTTTCCAGAGATTTGTGAATCTGTGGAATTCCACACCCAGATATCCATGAGGGAGCAAGACAGACAGATGAGGTGGGTAAGAAGCAAAAGGGAATACTTTTCTTTATGTATCACCTATGCAACACATAGGGTGTAACAGCTGATAGGTCATTTGGATCTATAGCATGGCGCAGTAGACTTGATGGGCCAAATGGCCTGATTCTGCTCCTATTACTTATGACCTGCCAGTTACCACGTTAACAGGGTTTAGGTACTTATAGAAACATAGAAACATAAAAACATAGAAACATAGAAACATAGAAACATAGAAACATAGAAACATAGAAACATAGAAACATAGAAAATAGGTGCAGGAGCATTCGGCCCTTCGAGCCTGCACCGCCATTCAATATGATCATGGCTGATCATCCAACTCGGTATCCTGTACCTGCCTTCTCTCCATACCCCCTGATCCCTTTAGCCACAAGGGCCACATCTAACTCCCTCTTAAATATAGCCAATGAACTGGCCTCAACTACCTTCTGTGGCAGAGAATTCCACTCTCTGTGTGAAAAAAAACTTTCTCATCTCGGTCCTAAAAGACTTCCCCCTTATCCTTAAATTGTGACCCCTTGTTCTGGACTTCCCCAACATCGGGAACAATCTTCCTGCATCTAGCCTGTCCAATCCCCTAAGAATTTTGTAAGTTTCTATAAGATCCCCCCTCAATCTTCTAAATTCCAGCGAGTACAAGCCAAGTCTATCCAGTCTTTCTTCATATGAAAGTCCTGCCATCCCAGGAATCAATCTGGTGAACCTTCTCTGTACTCCCTCTATGGCAAGAATGTCTTTCCTCAGATTAGGAGACCAAAACTGCACGCAATACTCCAGGTGTGGTCTCACCAATGCCCTGTACAACTGCAGCAGAACCTCCCTGCTCCTATACTCAAATCCCCTTGCTATGAATGCCAACATACCATTCGCTTTCTTCACTGCCTGCTGCACCTGCATGCCTACTTTCAATGACTGGTGTACCACGACACCCAGGTCTCATTGCATCTCCCCTTTTCCTAATCGGCCACCATTCAGATAATAGTCTGCTTTCCTGTTCTTGCCACCAAAGTGGATAACCTCACATTTATCCACATTATACTGCATCTGCCATGCATTTGCCCACTCACCTAACCTATCCAAGTCACGTTGCAGCCTCCTAGCATCCTCCTCACAGCTAACACTGCCCCCCAGCTTCGTGTCATCCGCAAACTTGGAGATTTTGCATTCAATTCCCTCGTCCAAATCCTTAATATATATTGATGGTTATATGACTATTACCAGGGATGGAGTGTATTTTTATTATCAAAGATTGGTCTGGTAAGGTTTTTTTTGTTTATGATAGAAGAACCTGTGCAAAGATTTAATCAAGAGATGTAAAAATATGGGAGGTTATGGTTGAATAAATAGGATGAAACTATTGACTTCAACATAGCCGTTAACTAGGGAGGTTAGATTTAAGGCAATGGCAGATAAATTAGATGAAAGTTGAGAAAAACAATTTTCCTCCAAAGGGAGGAAGCCAAGAACTCATTCCTTGAAAGAATAGTGAAGCAAAAAAAACATTCACAAAAAGAAATAATTGGATAAGCACTTGACATTCACTAATTTGCATGCACTACACGGATACACATTAAGAGCTGGTAAGTGGGATCTCAATAACTCTTTTGTGTATGATAAGGCAGTCTTCTGTGGTGTAACGTTGCATGATTCTGAGAAAGAACATTGCAGGGTGTGAAAGTTATATCTTTGTTTTTGATACAAATATCCTATTACCTATACAAGTATATTATTATCCTAATACATGTGTATTATAGTACATTTTCCATTAGTTTCCACAACAGGGGCAGCATGGTGGTACAGCGGTAAAGTTGCGCCAGAGACCTAGATTCAATCCTGACTATGGGTGTTATCTGTACGGAGTTTGTATGTTCTCCCGTGTGACTGCGTAGGTTTTCCCCGGGTGCGCCAGTTTCCTCTCACACTTCAAAGACGAACAGGTTTGTAGGTTCGCAGGTCAGGCAGCATCTCAGGAGAGAAGGAATGGGCGACGTTTCGGGTCGAGACCCTTCTTCAGTCTGAAGAAGGGTCTCGACCCGAAACGTCGCCCATTCCTTCTCTCCTGAGATGCTGCCTGACGTGCTGAGTTTCTCTAGCATTTTGTGAATAAATACCTTCGATTTGTACCAGCATCTGCAGTTATTTTCCTACATTACAGGTTTGTAGGTTAATTGGCTTGGGTAAAGATTGTAAATTGCCTAAGATTGGGTAAAGGCTTGGGTAAAGGCTTGGGTAAAGATTGTAAATTGCCCCTACTGCATAGGATAGTGCTCATGTATGGGGATCGCTGGTCGGTGCGGACACGATGGACCACAGGGCCTGCTTCTGTGATCCATCTCTAAGCTAAACTAAACATATTTCCCCATCCCTTTCATTGGGAGCACTGCATCTTTGATTTGTTAAAATCAGAGATATTAGGGTACATCAAATGCTGTCAACAATGTGGAAATTGAGATTACATACACTATGTCAAGAAAGTGAATATACTACAGGAAGTAATTTACAATGGGCTACATCAATGTGTCTCAAAGGCAAAACTTAGAATGTCTCAAAGGCATTGAGTCAAAGGAAAGTTAACGCATATAGAGGGGAATACTTACAGCCTGCAACACTTCCCTTCAAGGATGGCAGAAGAGCAGCAGTTGAAGGAGCGAGTGTGGGGATTGGCTGCCAAATCTAAATTAGTTCATTGGTAAGATAATAAATTAGTTAAGTGATCAGCAAATAAAAGTAGGGCTCGGTCTAGCAGAGCAACCTTGTTCAGGTCTGAAGAAATGTCACCCATTCCTTCTCTCCTGAGATGCTGCCTGACCTGCTGAGTTACGCCAGCATTTTGTGATACCTTCAATTTGTACCAGCATCTGCAGTTATTTTCCTAGGCCTTGTTGAGGTGGTGCCTTGGGAGGTAAAGTGTGAGTTTTCAGAGAGGAGGCTGAGGCTGAGGCAATGAGTGAGGCGACACTTGAATCGGTTGTGCGTGTGTCCGATATTTAAACTTGTGACATATTGCAGTGCAGAAGGAGGCTATCGGCACCAGAGAAGGGAATAGGTTTTACTCAACTCTGAATGTGTCTCATTTGTAATTTGTGATTTCGTGCACTGAAGTAATGGCAGGCAAGTTGTTTCTGTGTCTCTCTTGCAGGATGTAGGAAGTCAGGGACATTGCTGGTGCCTATGACAACTACACCTGTGGAAATTGTGTCCAGGCGCAGCTTCCGAAGGACCATGTTAGGGAACTGGAGCAGCAGCTGGATGACCTCAGGACCATAGAAACATAGAAACATAGAAAATAGGTGCAGGTGTAAGCCATTCGACCCTTCGAGCCTGCACCGCCATTCAATATGATCATGGCTGATCATCCAACTCAGTATCCCGTACCTGCCTTCTCTCCATACCCCCTGATCCCTTTACCCACAAGGGCCACATCTAATTCCCTCTTAAATATAGCCAATGAACTGGCCTCAACTACCTTCTGTGGCAGAGAATTCCACAGACTCACCACTCTCTGTGTGAAGAAATGTTTTCTCATCTCTGTCCTAAAAGACTTCCCCCTTATCCTTAAACTGTGACCCCTTGTTCTGGACTTCCCCAACATCGGGAACAATCTTCCTGCATCTAGCCTGTCCAACCCCTTAAGAATTTTGTAAGTTTCTATAAGATCCCCCCTCAATCTTCTAAATTCCAGCGAGTACAAGCCGAGTCTATCCAGTCTTTCTTCATATGAAAGTCCTGCCATCCCAGGAATCAATCTGGTGAACCTTCTCTGTACTCCCTCTATGGCAAGAATGTCTTTCCTCAGATTAGGGGACCAAAACTGTACGCAATACTCCAGGTGTGGTCTCACCAATGCCCTGTACAACTGCAGCAAAACCTCCCTGCTCCTATACTCAAATCCCCTCGCTATGAATGCCAACATACCATTCGCTTTCTTCACTGCCTGCTGCACCTGCACGCCGACTTTCAATGACTGGTGTACCACGACACCCAGGTCTCGTTGCATCTCCCCTTCTCCTAATCGGCCACCATTCATGTAATAGTCTGCTTTCCTGTTCTTGCCACCAAAGTGGATAACCTCACATTTATCCACATTATACTGCATCTGCCATGCATTTGCCCACTCACCCAACCTATCCAAGTCACGTTGCAGCCTCCTAGCATCCTCCTCACAGCTAACACTGCCCCCCAGCTTCGTGTCATCCGCAAACTTGGAGATGTTGCATTCAATTCCCTCGTCCAAATCATTAATATATATTGTAAATGGCTGGGGTCCCAGCACTGAGCCTTGCGGTACCCCACTAGTCACTGCCTGCCATTCCGAAAAGGACCCGTTTATTCCTACTCTTTGCCCCTCTGGGACCATCTGGGAAACTGAGAGTTTCCTGGACAGGACCAAAAGTGAGGTTGTCACACCCAGGATACAAGAAGAGTGAAGGTGGGTGACGACGAGGAAGACAAGTAAACATGGAGTGCAGGAACCCCCGGTGGCTGTACCTACTGAAAGCAGGTACACCCTCTAGGGAGCTGTTGGAGTGGACAACACGACAGGTTTGTGTGGCAGCCAGGGCTGTGACTCCAACCCTGGTGCTGAGGCTCAACGGGGAAGAGTGACGTCAGGCAGAGCTGCAGTGGTGGGGGACCCGATGGTCAGAGGTGCGGACAGGAGATTCTGCGGCAGAAGGCGAGACTCCAGCATTGTGTGTTGCCTCCCTGGTGCCAGGCTCCAGGACGTCTCGGAGCGGCTGCACGGCATCCTCAAGAGTGAGGGGGAGCAGCCGGAGGTTGTTGTGCATGTTGCACATATGATATAGGGAGGAAGGAGGTTCTGTGACATGAGCTTACGGAATTGGGTTTAAAAAAAGTGAAAAGCAAGACCTCCAGGGTAGTGATCTCATGATTGCTTCCAGTACCTCGTGCTGGTGAAGATAGGGGAAATGAATGTGTGGCTGAGGAGTTGGTGCAGGGGGCAGGGATTTAGATTTATAGATCATTGGGATCTCTTCTGGGGCAGGGGTGACCTGTACAAAAAGGGACGGGTTGCACCTTAACTGGAGGGGGACCAACATCCTAGCGGGCAGGTTTGCTAATGCTCAACGGGAGGGTTTAAACTTGATTGGCAGGGGGGTGGGATCTCATACAGGAAGGAACACATGATAGGCTAGAAGTTGGTTTGCAGGGTGGTGTGGGAAAGGTTAGTGGACAGAATAGGCAGGTGAAACGCAGAGAGCAAGGAAGGAGGGTTGGTTTAAACTACATGTATGCAAGGGGCCTAACAGGTAAAGAAGGTGAGCTTAGGGCATGGATAGGTACGAGCGACTGGGACGTTGTAGCCATGACAAAGGACAAGGGACAAGGTTAAGGGAGGGGCAGGACTGGCAGCTCAATGTTCTGGTGTACAGGACCTTCAGGAGACAGGGGTGAGGGGAAAAAGTGGAGGGGGGGGGGTGGGTTGCATTGTTGGTTAAGGAGGATGTCACTAAGTGATCAGAGTTGACATTACGGACGGGTCATCTAATGAGGCTATATGGGAGGAGCTGAGGTATGAGACAGGGATGGTCACCTTGTTGGGGGTGTACTACAGACCCCCGAATAGTCAATGGGAATTAGAAGAACAAATATGCCAGGCAACAGCAGACAGCTGCAGGTCAAATAACGTTGTTAGACAATAGACAATAGGTGCAGGAGTAGGCCATTCGGCCCTTTGAGCCAGCACCACCATTCAATGTGATCATGGCTGATCATTCTCAATCAGTACCCCGTTCCTGCCTTCTCCCCATACCCTCTGACTCTGCTATCCTTAAGAGCTCTATCTAGCTCTCTCTTGAATGCATTCAGAGAATTGGCCTCCACTGCCTTCTGAGGCAGAGAATTCCACAGATTCACAACTCTCTGACTGTTGCAGTAAGGGATTTTAACTTTCCCAATATAGACTGGGAAAATCATAATGTGAAGGGTTTAAATGGGATGCAATTCCTCAAAAGTGTTCAGGAGAGTTTTCCTAAGCAGTAATGTAGAGGCCCCCCACACATGAGAGGGCAACGCTGGATCTAGTATTGGGAAATTGGGAAGGGCAAGTTAATTAAGTGCTTATGGAGGAGCCTTTTGGGACCCGTGACCACAGTTCAATTAGGTTTAAGACAGTTATGGACAGGGACCACCTGCAAGCTTACTTTCAGTGACTGATGTACAAGGACACCCAGGTCTCGTTGCACTTCCCCTTTTCCTCATCTGACACCATTCAGATAACAATCTGCTTTCTTGTTCTTGCCACCAAAGTGGATAACCTCACATTTAGCCACATTAAACTGCATCTGCCATGCATCTGCCCACTCACCCAACCTATCCAAGTCACCCTGCATCCTCAGAGCATCCTCTTGACAGTTCACACTGCCACCCAGCTTTGTGTCATCTGCAAATTTGCTGATGTTATTTTTAATTCCTTCATCTAAATCATTAATATATATTGTAAATAGCTGCGGATCCAGCACCCCACTAGTCACTGCCTGCCATTCTGAAAGGGACCCGTTAATTCCTTCTTTGTTTCCTGTCTGCCAACCAATTTTCTATCCATGTCAAGACCCTACCCCCAATACTATGTGCTCTAATTTTGCCCACTAATCTCCTGTGTGGGATCTTATCAAAGGCTTTCCGAAAGTCTAGATATACTACATCCACTGGCTCTCCCTTATCCATTTACTTGTGGCATCCTTAAAAAAATTCCAGAAGATTAGTCAAGCAATATTTCCTCTTCGTAAATCCATGTTGACTTGGACCGATCCTGTTACTGCTATCCAAATGCGCCAAAATCCCAACAGATTTTATAAATACATAAGGGGGGAAATGGTAACTAGAGAGAGACTGGGACCTCTCAGGAATCAAAACGGACATTTCAGTGTGGAGCCACAGGGGATGGGCAAGATCCTCAATGAGTTAGGTTAGGGGGAGGTGCAGCGAGACCTGGGTGTCCTTGTACACCAGTCACTGAAAGTTGGCGTGCAGGTACAGCAGGCAGTGAAGAAAGCTAATGGGATGTTGGCCTTCATAACAAGAGGATTTCAGTATAGGAGTAAATAGTTTCTTCTATAGTTGTATAGGGCCCTGGTAAGACCACATCTGGAGTATTGTGTACAGTTTTGGTCTCCTAATTTGAGGAAGGACATCCTTGTAATTGAGGCAGTGCAGCGTAGGTTCACGAGATTGATCCCTGGGATGGCGGGACTGACATACGAGGAAAGATTGAAAAGACTAGGCTTGTATTCACTGGAGTTTAGAGGGATGAGAGGGGATCTTATAGAAACATATAAAATTATAAAAGGACTGGACAAGCTAGATGCAGGAAAAATGTTCCCAATGTTGGGTGAGCCCAGAACCAGGGGCCACAGTCTTAGAATAAAGGGGAGGCCATTTAAAACTGAGGTGAGAAAAAACTTTTTCACCCAGACAGTTGTGAATTTGTGGAATTCTCTGCCCCAGAGGGCAGTGGAAGCCAAATCACTGGATGGATTTAAGAGAGAGTTAGATAGAGCTCTAGGGGCTAGTGGGATCAAGGGATATGGGGAGAAGGCAGGCACAGGGTATTGATTGGGGACGATCAGCCATGATCACAATGAATGGCAAGGCTGGCTCGAAGGGCCGAATGGCCGAATGGCCTCCTCCTCCACCTATTGCAGGAGCCCTGGCTTAAATTTACGAGTCGTCCTTAAATACTGGACAGGTGCCAGAAGATTGGAGGGTGGCAATTGTTGTGCCTCTTTTCAAGAAGGGCTGCAGGGAAAATGCTAGGAACTATAGGCCGATGAGCTTAACATCTGTAGTTGGAAAGTTACTGGAGAGTATTCTGAGGATAAGTTATACAGGCATTTGGATGAGCAAGGGCTGATTAGGGATAGTCAGCATGGTTTTGAACGTGGGAGGTCGTGTCTCACAAATCTGATTAATTTTTTTGAAGAGGTGACCAAAAAGGTCAATGAGGGCAGAGCTGAAGATGTTGTGTACATAGATTTTAGTAAGGCATTTGACAAGGTTCCGCATGGTAGGCTGCTCTGGAAGGTTAGATCGCATGGGATCCAAGGAGAGATGGCTGAATGGATTACAAATTGGTTTCATGGAAGGAAGCAGAGGATGATGATGGAAGGTTGCTTCTCGGACTGGAGGCCCGTGACTAGTAGTGTCGGGTTTGGTGCTGGGCCCGTTACTGTTTGTCATCTACATCAATGATTTGGATGAGAACATACAGGGCAAGATTAACAAGTTTGCTGATGTTACAAAAGTGAGTGGTTTTGCAGATAGAGAAGATGGTTGTGAAAGATTGCAGCAGGATCTGGTCAGGTGGGCGGAGGAATGGTTGATGGAATCTAATACAGAGTAGTGTGAGGTGTTGCATTTTGGTACATCGAATAAGGGCAGTTCCTACACAGTAAATGGTATGCTTCTGGGTAGTGTTGGAGAGCAGAGGGAATTTAGAGTACAGGTGCGTGGTTCCTTGAAGGTCAAGTCGTAGATAAATAAGGGTTTAACGCTTTGGCTTTCATCAATCAGAGTATTGAGTATAGATGTTGGGAGGTCATGTTGCAGTTGTATAAGACGTTGGTGGGACCACATTTAGAATACTGTGTTCAGTTCTGGGCACCATGTTATAGGAACGATATCGTCAAGCTTGAAAGGGTTCAGAAAAGATTTACGAGGATGTTGCCTGGACTAGAGGGTGTGAGCTACAGGGAGATGTTGAATAGGCTGAGTCTCTATTCCATGGAGCGCATGAGGATGAGGGGGAATCTTATAGAGGTGTACAAAATCATGAGAGGAATAGATCAGGTAGAGGCACAGAGTCTCTTGCCCAGAATAGGGGAATTGAGGACCAGAGGACATAGGTTCAAGGTGAAGGGGAAAAGATTTAATAGGAATCCGGGGGTAACTTTTTCCAATTTGTCAATCTACATTTATGTAGAATGAGGAGGAGATAAGACTTTTCTTTGCCTTCCATCACAGTGAGGGTGTGCCTGGAGCAATCGCTGTGATGGCTGTTTGTGTAAAAATTGTATCTGTGTGTCCTGTGCTTTTTTGTTGTCTACTGCCGGACCCTGACGTGAGAGGACGCTGGCGTTGTTTATTCGCCGCTTTTCCGTTAGGATAGTTTGTCTGTTTGTTTTTATGTTGATTGTTTTTGTAAAGCGCTTTGAGCACCCGATAAGGCGCTATATAAAATAAATGCTTATTATTATTATTATTATTATTATTATAACTACAGAATTCTCAAATTTTGCAAAACTAATCTTTTTCACACAAAGGGTGGTGGGTGTATGGAACAAGCTGCCAGAGGAGGTAGTTGAGGCTGGGACTATCCCATCATTTAAGAAACAGTTAGACAGGTACTTGGATAGGACAGGTTTGGAGGGATATGGACCAAGCGCAGGCAAGAGGGACTAGTGTAGCTGGTACAATGTTGGCCGGTGTGGGCAAGATGGGCCGAAGGGCCTGTTTCCACACTGTATCACTCTATGACTCTAAATGTTACACTGATTATCATCAACAAATCCATCCAGGAGGTCAAGATGCCCAGAGGAGAAAATAATGGACGATTATGCTGAATGCATTAGAGGAGATCTTTGTGGAGTATAAATACTGTGAAATACAAGATGGGCCAAATGTTCTATTCCTGTGAAGTATATCATGTAATCCTAAGAATTAATATTCTTGCATGATGCGTTTGCAAAAAACACTTGGCAGAAAGATCATTTTCTCCCAAGAAGAAGCAGCAAAATATCGTAGCTCTTTGTCTGACTGTCACTTGTAGAAGTTGACAAGGGATGTATTCCTAAAGGAATCACACAACTGACACGCACCACTGCCGATATCCAAAACATGACTGTACTTTGAAATGTGAAGTGCACAGTCAATAACATTTTGAAAACCTGTTTGAGTTGTGAATAATTTTGAAAAAACATCCCTGAAAAAACACTGAAATGTAGGATACAGGAGAACTAACATCAGTTGCCATGTGTCAGAGGGCAGAAACACGTCTCTATCCTTATGTGGCCATCAGCATATCTCACCCTCACCCCCCCCCCCCCCCCCCCCCTCACCTGCATCAACATATTACCCAGGAAAGACAAAAAATGCTGGAATAACTCAGGGGGTCTTGTTTCTACAACCTATTACCTGCTAGGCTTTGTCCTGCTTCTCTTCTCCTCCACCTTTCATCATGCAGTTAACAACGAGGGGACATAGATACAGGGTAAGGGGAGGAAGGTTTCGGGGGGATGTGAGAAAGAACTTTTTCACCCAGAGGGTGGTTGGAGTCTGGAACTCACTGCCTGGGGTGGTGGTGGAGGCGGGAACACTCGCAACGTTTAAGAGGCATTTGGATGGGCACTTGAAATGCTACAACTTTCAGGGCTACGGTCCAAATGCGGGAAAATGGGATTAAAATTAGACTGTGTTTGGTAACGGGCGGCGCGGACACGATGGGCCGAAGGGCCTCTTTCTGTGCTGTAGGACTCTATGAGGACTCTATGAGGACTCTATGAGTTCAGATAGAATGGGAAATTACCTTACTAAAACCAAATCTGGATTCTCATATTAAATTTAAATGCTTTCTTGTTTAAACGTAAAAGAAAATGGCAATAGGATTGTACATGGCGCTATTAAATTCTAAAACCCCGCTGAGCTTTGCTGCATCACCATAAAGGTGTTTTGGCCACCGTTTATGAGTGAATTGCTGTATTGTATCCTGTATTGTATCTGCAAGGAAACCCACCTGCGTTTTCCACCCCAAAGAGGATATAGAGTCATACAGCTTGGAAAAAGACCCTCCGGCCCAACTTGCCCACACTGGCCAACATGTCCCAGATACCACACTCGTCCCACCTGCCCGTGTTTGGTCTATATCTCTCCAAACCTGTCCTATCTATGTACCTGCCTAACTGTTTCTTAAATGTGGGATAGTTCCTGCCTCAACTACCTCCTCTGGCAGCTTGTTCCATACACCCACCACCCTTTGTGTGAAAAGGTTACCCCTCAGATTTCTATGACAGTTTTTCCCCTTCACCTTAAACTGCCCTCTGCTCCTCAATTCACCTAATCTGGGCAAGAGTCTCTGTGCATCTATCCGATCTATTCCTGTCATGATTTTATAGGCCTCAATAACATCATCCCTCATTCACCTGCGCTCCAAGGAATAGAGTCCCAGCTTGATCAACGTCCCTAAAGCTCAGACCCTCCAACCCTGGCAACATCCTTGTAAATATTCTCTGTACCCTTTCCAGCTTGACAATGTATTTTCTATACCATGGTGCCCAGAACTGAACACAATACTCGAAACGTTGCCTCACCAACTGCAACATGACCTCCCAACTTCTATACTCAATACTCTGACTGATGAAGGCCAATGTGCCAAACGGCTTTTTGACCACCCTATTTACCATTCGACGTCATCTATCTGTGTTCTCCAGAGACGCAGCCTGACACGCTGAGTTACTCCAGCACTTTGTGTCTTTCCTCTTCCTATGCATTCCCTTGGGAATGAAGGCTTGCTTCCATTCCAGGTTTTTGGATATTCTGCCACTTACACACTGCTTTTGTGTATTCCCACGGCATTGACTTGAAGCTTTCAATACCGTTCTGAATGCTCATTCTTCACTCGGAGCCATCGTAGACTGGGAATTCCAAGAGTAAATGGAGACGTTGACTTTGTCGAAGGAGAATTTATCCTTCATCTACCCGGTAATCTCTTGGACTGAGCTTGAGCTTGGAAAATAATATCTGTCTCGGGATTCCAGTGTTGGACATGTGAATGACGCAGCCTGGCCAACAGCACTGTCTGAGTATGATCAGGTCTCTGCGTTGGAAATTATTGGCAAGTGTACCAAGACACAGTGGAAAAACTTTGCTTCGCATGGTATCCAGTCAAATCATACCACTCACGAGTAAAATTCAAATCACACATGTACAACATGTAGCGCAAAGTGAAAATAAACAGAGTGCTGAATATAGCAATACAGCTACAGAGAAAGGGCAGATAAAAGTGCAAAGTGTGCTACGACGTAGATTGGGACTGGAAGTTGGAAAGAAGCTGTACTTGAATCAGGTGGTACATACTTTGAAGCCTTTGTAGCTTCTGCCCAACCTAAGAGACGAGGGAATGACCAGAGTGTAATTGGCCTTAGAATCTGTTAGCCGTTTTCCCATGGCAGCATGAAGCATAGATTGAATTAATGAGAGGGTGGGGTGAGAATGGCTGATTCGAATGATGGACTGTGATGCATCCATAACTCTATGCAATTTCTTGCAGTCTCGGGCAGAGCAGTTGCAAACCAAGTTGTGATCCGTACCGATAGGGTGCTTTCTAGGAGAGGGCGCTGGTGTTGTTTTACTTATTTGGGCAATTTTGTAGAAGTAATTGTAGCATTCGTGAGATCTTGCCGCATAGAAATATATAAAATAGGTGCAGGAGGAGGCCATTCGGCCCTTCGTGCCAACACCACCATTCATTGTGATCATGGCTGATCGTCCCCAATCAATAACCCGTGCCTGCCTTCTCCCCATATCCCTTGATTCCACTAGCCCCCTAGAGCATTATCTAACCCTTTCTTAAATCCATCCAGTGATTTGGCCTCCACTGCCTTCTGTGGCAGAGAATTCCACAAATTCACAACTCTCTGAGTGAAAAAGTTTTTTCTCACCTCAGTTTTAAATGGCCTCCCCTTTATTCTAAGACCGTGGCCCCTGGTTCTGGACTCGCCCAACATTTTTCCTGCATCTAGCATGTCCAGTCCTTTTATAATTTTATATGTTTCTATAAGATCCCCTCTCATCGTTCTAAACTGCATAACACAAAATATAACTGAGTAGCCAAGGAGGTAATGTGCAGGAAGGAACGGCAGATGCTGGTTTACACTGAAGATAGACTCAAAATGCTGGAGTAACTCAGTGAGACAGGCAGCATCTCTGGATAGAAGGAATGGGTCTGAAGAAGGGTCTTGACCCGAAACGTCATCCATCCCTTCTATCCAGAGATACTGCCTGATCCATTGAGTTATGCCAGCAATTTGTGTCTAGCCAAATAGGTTGACCTTGCTTATTTCCACACAAGGGGCCATCCGCTTCACTGCAGGGAAAGATGAACAAATGGATCACTACTCAGAGCCACACACAGAGCACTGGTTGTCATCAACCTTATTGATCCGGCACCAGTAATGTGTAACACTTTTGCTTCTGGCAGCATTGAGAAAGTAAATAAACATTTTAAGCACTTGTGAGGAATGGTAGCAATATTAGTGGTAAGTGGGGAGAGAAAAAAGCAGTAAAATGGAAAGATCAAGTACTCTGGATGTCATCTGTTTTTTTATTATGGCTAAATATTCTTCGAGGTCCTAATTTTCAACAATGCACTCAAACATTTTTTTATGTAAGTGCTCAAAATTGATCAGGGGAAATCTGTACCTTATGTGGACTTCAGAAATCACATTTTAAGAACTAGGAATACATTAAGTAAGCTGAATTCTCTTGCTGCAATAATTCAAAGCAGCAGAAGAAATACTATAACAAACACCAAAAATGAATGATTAATCCGTTGCCAGCTTCCCCCTATTACACTGTCACTGATCTTCCCATTGATATGATTTGAGCTGATGTGATGATGGGGGCAGTTTGTGAGGCTTTTATGGATATGCAGAATGCATATGGATGTGCAGAGAATGGAGGGATACGGATTACATGCAGGCAGAGGAGATTTGTTTCACTTGGAATCATGTTCAGCATGAACACTGATGGCCAAAAGGCCTGTTCCTAAGCTATACTGTTTGATGTACTATGTTCGAAGCAGAGAGGATGTTCAGCTTACTAAATGTATTCCTGGTTCATAAAATGTATTTTCTGAAGTCCACATAAGGCACAGATTTCCCAGGTCAATTTTGAGCACTCGGGTGAAAAAAAATATTTAGTGCAGAAGTTAGTGCGTGCAATACAGCTACAGAGAAAGGCCACATTGGTGAAGCAGCATTTGGAGTATTGTGTTCAGTTCTGGGCACCATGTTATGGGAAAGATGTCGTCAAGCTGGAAAGGGTACAGAGAAGATTTATGAGTATGTTGCCAGGACTAGAGGGTGTGACGTATCGGGAGAGGTTGAGTAGGCTGGGTCTCTATTCCTTGGAGCGCAGGAGGATGATGGGTAATCTTCTAGAGGTGCATAAAATCATGAGAGAAATAGATCGGGTAGATGCACAGAGTCTCTTGCCCAGAGTGGGTGAATCGAGGACCAGAGGACATAGGTTTAAGGTGAAGGGGAAAAGATTTAATAGGGGGTAACTTTACACACAAAATGTGGTGGGTGTATGGAATGAGCTGCCAGAGGAGGTAGTTGGGCCAGGGACTATCCCACAGTTTGACAGGTACATGGATAGAACAGATTTGGAGGGATATGGACCAAACGTGGGCAGGTGGGACTAGTGCAGCTGGCACATGTCGGTCGTGGGCAAGTTGGGCCGAAGGGCCTCCACACTGTATCACTCTAGACAATACACAATACACAATAGACAATAGACAATAGGTGCAGGAGTAGGCCATTCAGCCCTTCGAGCCAGCACCGCCATTCAATGCGATCATGGCTGATCACTCTCAATCAGTACCCCGTTCCTGCCTTCTCCCCATACCCCCTCACTCCGCTATCCTTAAGAGCTCTATCCAGCTCTCTCTTGAAAGCATCCAACGAACTGGCCTCCACTGCCTTCTGAGGCAGAGAATTCCACACCTTCACCACTCTCTGACTGAAAAGGTTCTTCCTCATCTCCGTTCTAAATAGCCTACCCCTTATTCTTAAACTGTGGCCCCTTGTTCTGGACTCCCCCAACATTGGGAACATGTTTCCTGCCTCTAATGTGTCCAATCCCCTAATTATCTTATATGTTTCAATAAGATCCCCCCTCATCCTTCTAAATTCCAGTGTATACAACAAGCCCAATTGCTCCAGCCTTTCAACATACGACAGTCCCGCCATTCCGGGAATTAACCTAGTGAACCTACGCTGCACGCCCTCCATAGCAAGAATATCCTTCCTCAAATTTGGAGACCAAAACTGCACACAGTACTCCAGGTGCGGTCTCACTACGCAGTGATATAATCTGATTTTGGATCTAATAATTTGTGCAATTAGCCTATTCTGATCTTCAGTGTTAAACAAACTTCAGACATAGTAATGAAAAGCACTTTGATCTCTTTTATTACTGTTATTTAAGTGGTTTTAAATTCCCATTTTTCTAAAGAAAAATAATGAAGTAAATTTACACATGAACGAGCTGTTGCATGGCTGCATGCAAAGCCCCACGTAAGACATCTTCTTGGCTTTTATCACTTTGAAAGCATCAAACATGTTCCAACTTCACACATATAAAATTCTCCAATGTTTCGCACCCTGGCTGCTCCCTCCACTCCCCTCTCCCATCGAGTAAAAGGTATAGAAAAGTGAAAACGCACACCTCCAGATTCCGGAACAGTTTCTTTCCAGCTGTTATCAGGCAACTGAATCATCCTACCACAACTAGAGAGCAGTCCTGAACTCCAATCTACCTCATTGATGACCCTCGTACTATCTTTGATTGGGCTTTTCTGGCTTTACCTTGCACCAAACATTATTCCCTTATCGTGTATCTATACACTCGATTGCTCGATTGTAATCATTCTACTGACTGATTAGCACGCAACAAAAACTTTTCACTGTACCTCGGTACATGTGACAATAAACTAAACTAAACCATGATGCTTTGTTTTGCTTCTTCCTAATATCATCAATATCTAGTTCTTCTGTACGGGCTAATTATTCAATGCCAGCTAATTACAATGACTTTTACCCTATTTCCAACATCTGAAGAGTTGTTATGCCATTTATTGAGACAATATTAGTTGAGTTCATTCACTTAAAAAAAAAATGATTTTTGCAAATTGATTTTTGATCTATTCTGCCAATCTTTGCTCATAGATATTCACAACCTGCATCAGATACATTAATACAATGGCACAGGGACATGACACAGAATAAGTTGAGTTAACCCCATACCCTACTCAGCCATGCAGTAAGACCATGGTTCATCGTCAACCTTATCTCCACCTACCTACACTATCTTAAAATTTCACTCTTCTGCACATTATATTCCATTTGATGCTTTTGAGGCTACTTAAGCTGTTCCTATCAGCTTACTTCCCACTTACTTTTGCCTTGAAAACAGGCACGGTGGCGCAGCGGTAGAGTTGCTGCCTTACAGCGAATGCAGCGCCGGAGACTCGGGTTCGATCCTGACTACGGGCGCCGTCTGTACGGAGTTTGTACGTTCTCCCCGTGACCTGCGTGGGTTTTCTCCGAGATCTTCGGTTTCCTCCCACACTCCAAAGATGTACAGGTATGTAGGTTAATTGACTGGGTAAAATGTTTGTTTTTTTAATTGTCCCTAGGGTGTGTAGGATAGTGTTAATGTGCGGGGATCGCTGGGCGGCGCGGACTCGGTGGGCCGAAGGGCCTGTTTCCGCGCTGTATCTCTAAATCTAAAAAAATCTAAAATCTAAAAATCTAATACCTTACTTGGAACATTAATACAAATTGTAAGTAAACGTGGTCAAGCAGTGCTCTTGGCGATACGCCATTAGATAGGGTCCCTAATTGAACATGACCCATTTGTAGTTCTGACAAAGGGTCATTGACCTGACTTATTAACTGTGCTTCCTTTTCCTCACATGCTGCCTGACCTCAGTTTTCCATTGAAGAAAGACACAAAATGCTGGAGTAACTCTGGATAGAAGGAATGGGTGAATTTTTGGGTCGAGACCCTTCTTCAGACTGAGAGTCAGGGGAGAGGGACACGCAGAGATAAGGAAGTGTAAGGCGTGAAAACGAGACATCAAAGGGGGTAAAGTTCAAGGCAAATTTAGAGAAGAGCATTGTTAGCTAGGAGAAGCTAACAACAAAGTATACAGATATAAAATTTAATAAGGGGGGCAGTCAGACTGGTTGGAGAACTAGGAAGGAGGAGGGATGGAGAGAGGGAAAACAAGGGTTACTTGAGGTTAGAGAAGTCAATTTTCATACCACTGGGGTGTAAGCTGCCCAAACAAAATATGAGGTGCTGATTCTCCAATTTGCACTGGGCCTCACCTCTGGTAGTGGTGGACGCCCAGGAAAGAAAGTTCGGTATGGTAACGGGAGGGGAAGTTAAACTGTTTAGCAACCGGGAGATCAGGTAGGTTTAGGCGGACTGAGCGGAGGTGTTCAACGAAATGATCGCCAAGCCTGCATTACCTGAAAAGACTGTTGGGGTCCTTGGACGGAGTAGAGGGAGGAGCTATAGGGACATGTGTTGCATCTCCTGTGGTTAGAAACATAGAAACATAGAAAATAGGTGCAGGAGGAGGCCATTCGGCCCTTCGAGCCAGCACCGCCATTCATTGTGATCATGGCTGATCGTCCCCAATCAATAACCCGTGCCTGCTTTCTCCCCATATCCCTTGATCCCACTAGCCCCTAGAGCTCTACCTAACTCTCTTTAATCCATCCACTGATTTGGCTTCCACTGCCCTCTGTGGCAGAGAATTCCACAAATTTACAACTGTCTGGGTGAAAAAGCTTTTTCTTACCTCAGTTTTAAATGGCCTCCCCTTTATTCTAAGACTGTGGCCCCTGGTTCTGGTCGCCAAACATTGGGAAAATTTTCCTGCATCTAGCTTGTCCAGTCCTTTTATAATTTTATATGTTTCTATAAGATCCCCTCTCATCCTTCTAAACTCCAGTGAATACAAGCCTAGTCTTTTCAATCTTTCCTCATATGACAGTCCCACCATCCCAGGGAACATACGCTGCACTGCCTCAATGACAAGGATGTCCTTCCTCAAATTAGGAGACCAAAACTGTACACAATACTCCAGATGTGGTCTTACCAGGGCCCTATACAACTACAGAAGAAGCTCTTTACTCCTATACTGAAATCCTCTTGTTGTGAAGGCCAACATTCCATTAGCTTTCTTCACTACCTGCTGTACCTGCACGCCAACTTTCAGTGACTGGTGTGCAAGAACACTCAGGTCTCGCTGCACCTCCCCCTTACCTAACCTAACTCCATTGAGATAATAATCTGCCTCCTTGTTTTTGCCGCCAAAGTGGGCAACCTCTCATTTATCTACATTATACTGCATCTGCCACGCATCTGCCAACTCACTCGACCAGTTCAGGTCTCCCTGCAACCTCCTAAGATCCTCTTCACAGTTTACACTGCCACCCAGCTTTGTGTCATCCACAAACTTGCTAGTGTTGCTTCTAATTCCCTCTTCCAAATCATTAATATATATGGTAAACAGTTGCGGCCCCATCACCAAGCCTTGTGGCACTCCACACGCCACTGACTGCCATTCTGAAAAGGACCCGTTTACTCCTAACCTTTTCTTCCTGTCTGCCAACCAATTTTCTATCCATTTCAACACCCTACTCCCAATACCATGTGCTCTAATTTTAGTCACCAATCTGTGAAGTACCTATTCAACTCTTCTGCCATTTCCTTGTTACCCATAATAATTTTACCTATGTCTGCCTTCAAGGGACCCACATGTGACTTTGCTACTCTTTTTCTCTTAACATATCTAAAGAAGCTTTTACTGTCCTTCTTTATATTCTTGGCCAGCTTCCCCTCGTACTTCATCTTTTCAGCCCGTATTGCCCGTTTTGTTACCTTCTGTTGTCCTATGAAAGTTTCCCAATCCTCTGGCTTCTGGCTACTCTTTGCTGTGTTATACATCTTTTCTTTTAGTTTTATTCCATCCCTAACTTCCCTTGTCAGCCACGGTTGCCTCCTACTCCCCTTAGAATCTTTCTTCCTTTTTGGAATGAAATGATCCTGCGTCTTCCGGATTATGCCCAGAAATTCCTGCCATTGCTGTTCCACAGTAAATCCTGCTAGGATCCCTTTCTAGTCGACCTTGGCCAGCTCCTCTCTCATGCCTTCATAGTCCCCTTTGTTCAACTGCAACACTGACACTTCCAATTTAACCTTCCCCTTCTCAAATTGCAGATTAAAACTAATCATATTATAATCACTACCTCCAAGCGGTTCCTTTACCTCGAGTTCTCTTATCAAATCTGGTTGCAGGGGAAAGAACCTGGGGAGGGGGTGGTTGGGTGGGAAGGACAAGTTAACCAAGGAGTTGCGGAGGGAACGGTCTCTGTGGAAAGTGGAAAGGGGTGGAGATGGGAAGATGTAGCCAGTGATGGGATTCCGTTGTAGAGAAAATGTCGGAGGATTATGTGCTGTATGCGAAGGGTGATGGGGTGAAAGCCAAGGACGAGGGGGACTCGATTGTAACTGAGGGGATGGGGAGCAAGTGCAGAGCTGCAGGATATCGAGGAGACCTTTGTGAGGGCCTCATTTACAATAGACAATAGGTGCAGGAGTAGGCCATTCGGCCCTTCGAGCCAGCACCACCATTCAATGTGATCATGGCTGATCATTCTCAATCAGTACCCCGTTCCTGCCTTCACACCATACCCCCTGACTCCGGTATCCTTAAGAGCTCTATCTAGCTCTATGATGGAAGAGGGGAACCCTCAAAGAATGAGGACATCGCAGATGTGCTGGTATGGAACACCTCAACTTGGGTGCAGATGCTGCATAGAAATAGGAATTGGGAGTAGGGGATAGAGTCTTTGCAGGAGACAGGGTGAGAAGAAGTGTAGTCTAGATTGCTGTCGGAGTCAGTGGGTTCATAATAGATGTCAGTCGATAGTCTATCTCCTGTGATGGAGACGGTGAAATCAAGAAACTGTAGGGAAATGTCGGAAATGGTCCACGTGAATTTGAGTGCAGGATGGAAATTAGTAGTGGAGTTAATGAAGTCAGTGAGTTCTGCCTGGGTGCAGGAGGTAGTCTTGATGCAGTCGTCAATGTAGCGGAGATGGAGTTCGGGGATAGAACTGGGGTTGTTCGACATGCCCTACAAAGATGCAGGCATATCTGGGGCCCATAAGAGTGCCCATGGCTGCATCTTGTATTTGGAGGAAATGGGAGGAGTCGGAGAAGTTGTTAAGAGTAAAGAACAGCTCTGCTAGGCGGTGGAGAGAGTAGTTGGCTAGTTCTGTGGTCGAGGAAGAAATGGAGGGTTTTCATCATATCATATCATCATATATATACAGCCGGAAACAGGCCTTTTCGGCCCTCCAAGTCCGTGCCGCCCAGTGACCCCCGTACATTAACACTATCCTACACCCACTAGGGACAATTTTTACATTTACCCAGCCAATTAACCTACATACCTGTACGTCTTTGGAGTGTGGGAGGAAACCGAAGATCTCGGAGAAAACCCACGCAGGTCACGGGGAGAACGTACAAACTCCTTACAGTGCAGCACCCGTAGTCAGGATCGAACCTGAGTCGACGGCGCTGCATTCGCTGTAAAGCAGCAACTCTACCGCTGCTTTAAGACCTTCCTGGTGGGGGATGGAGGTGTAGAGTGACTGAACATCCATAGCAGGGAAAACGGAAGTAATTGAAAAGAGGGTGTGTGAGCTGTGGTTTTCTGTTTCTATTTGCTGTTTCTATTTCAGAGTTCAAGTATCTGTTTTTTTCTTATTTTCATTGTTTTTCTCACCTTCTGTTCCCTGCTCATTAGTCAACAATGAAGTCTTACTAATATGTTAATCAATACAAATTTTGCATAATGATTTTCATGGCTGAATATAGATTTTAAAAAATTCAAATGTACCATATCCACTGGTGCTTCTCCACGCACTGCAACTCAAAATTCTCCATAATAAATTTCAAAGTTTTAGAGCAGATGGCCCTTTGACCTCTCATGTTCACACTGCACTTTGTGGAGAAATCCATTCAGTTCCGTTTCCCTGCTGCGTCTTTGCAGTTTCCCTTAAATGTCCATTTAATTACCATTTCAAAGCCTTGATTAACTTTGTTTCCAAAACATTTACATGCAATGGACGTTTCAGGTTTTAACTGCTCTCTGCTTAACAAACGCGCCATCGCCTAATGGCAATATCTTCTCTCCATTAGCCTTATCTAAGCATTCTATACCCTTGTAAACTTTTGCTCTAAAGACGGTGGCGCAGCGGTAGAGTTGCTGCCTTACAGCGAATGCAGCGCCGGAGACTCAGGTTCGATCCTGACTACGGGCGCCGTCTATATGGAGTTTGTACGTTCTCCCCGTGACCTGCGTGGATTTTCTCTGAGATCTTCGGTTTCCTCCCACGCTCCAAAGACGTACAGGTATGTAGGTTAATTGGCTGGGCAAATGTAAAACATTGTCCCTAGCGTGTGTAGGATAGTGTTAATGTGCGGGGATCGCCGGGCGGCGCGGACCCGGTGGGCCGAAGGGCCTGTTTCCACGCTGTATCTCTAAATCTAAATCTAAAAAAAAACAGTCCTAGCTTTTCTAATCTAATTTTATAGCTGTAACCTTTCATCCCTGGAACCAGTCGACAGTACCTATTTCTGTACATTTTCTGGATCTTCATTCACATCCTATCTAAATTATGGTGAGTAGAAATCGATGCTGCAGTGCAGTTGGAGTCTAATAAAATTTCAACATAAATCTCACAAATTTTGCTTTCTGTGCCTCTATTTAAGAAGCCTGGTATCCCATATGGTTTACTATCTGGTCTTTCAAAATGTTGTGACACTTTCAAAGATGTATACACATGCACATCCCGGTCTCTCTATTTCTGAACATTTGTTAGAACTGCACAATTTGCCTACAATGTGCCTACATTTTCTGCCAATATCTATCATTTCACACTTTGTACTCAGTTTCGTCTGCTAGTTCTTGCTCATTCTGGCATCCTGCGTCATGGTCTAATAGATTCTCTCACAGTTTACCATACCTCCAAACCAAATGTGTAGGAAGGAACTGCAGATGCTGGTTTAAACCGAAGACAAACACAAAAAGCCGGAGTAACTGTGCGGGACAGGCACCATCTCTGGAGAGAAGGAATGAACTGAAGAAGGGTCTCGACCCGAAACATCACCCATTCCTTCTCTCCAGAGATGCTGCCTGTCCCGCTGAGTTACTCCAGCTTTTTGTGCCTATCTTCCCTCCAAACTAAATGTTGTAATTCGCCTTGCATATCCGTACATGAATTTTGAATTTTAATCAAAATATACAAAGGTTCCAGTATTAACCTTGGGAGAAAACCAACATATACTGTTGGAGCCATTTATGCTTAATTCAGTTATTGTCATTGTGTTATGGCTATGTTTTAATATTTCTAGTTTATGTCTTTTTGCCTGCTTGTGGGTATGACTTAATACGTAATAGGGAGTGTCTAGATGGGAGGATGCTAGTGTGGCGACAGAGATTATGGGTCAGTTTACACTCGGAGGATGGTGAGCATACAGTTCTTTACCATGCGCTCACACCGGGTATATTTGTAAGAACCACGCGGTAATAACTATAAGAATTCTGAGATATTGTTTGAAGACGAAACAGTTGATAAAGTACGGAAAGTGATGAATTACTCTCGAAACGTATAGGATTTTTTAGATTATTAAGGGGTTGGACACGTTAGAGGCAGGAAACATGTTCCCAATGTTGGGGGAGTCCAGAACAAGGGGCCACAGTTTAAGAATAAGAGGTAGGCCATTTAGAACTGAGATGAGAAAAAACGTTTTCAGTCAGAGAGTTGTGAATCTGTGGAATTCTCTGCCTCAGAAGGCAGTGGAGGCCAATTCTCTGAATGCATTCAAGAGAGAGCTGGATAGAGCTCTTAAGGATAGCGGAGTCAGGGGGTATGGGGAGAAGGCAGGAACGGGGTACTGATTGAGAATGATCAGCCATGATCACATTGAATGGCGGTGCTGGCTTGAAGGGCCGAATGGCCTCCTCCTGCACCTATTGTCTATTGTCTATTGTCTATTTGTGCTACTTTAATAAAAACCAATTAATGAAGAAAAGAAGTTTGGAAGATTCATTTTGTCACGTGTGCGTAAGCTATAACTACATTTCATCCCCGAGCAGTAATGGCTATCGAAGTGGTACTTTGAGATGATACAGAAACTGCCATTACATATACCATCGCCATGTATGAAAAACAAATGTTTTTTCGCTGCTCTGCCTTCTATCATTAAGTCCATTGTTTATTGATACAACCCTTGACTCTCACTCTTTTATTCAGAACTTTGCCAATTGCCTTCTGAAACCTGATCTATCAATTACTTTCATGAAACAAAATCATTCATGTTAGTCATTTACAAGTTTCCTTGGACAAATTATACTGCTTCTCCTTTATCAACTAAAACTACTCCCCATACTTATTAACTTTTATTCCCTGTTTACTGTTTTAAAAGCTGTGGGCACTAGCTGTCAGGAATATTCTTGCAACTTCTTACTGTCAAATTTGACATTTTTCAGTCCCTGGCACCAATATGACAAGACTTTCCAAGATAGACACAAAAAACTGGAGTAACTCAGTGGGTCAGACAGCATCTCTGGAGAAAAGGAATAGGTGATGTTTCAGGTCGAGACCCTTCTTCAGACTAAGAGTCAGGGGAAAGGGAAATGAGAGATATAGACGGTGATATAGAACAAATGAATGAAAGATATGCAAAAAAGTGATGATAATAAAGGAAACAAGCGATTGTTAGGTCATTTCATAAGGTCCTAAGTGATAGGAGTAGAATTGGGCCATTCAGCCCATTAAGTTTACTCTGCCATTCAATCATGGCTGATCTATCTCTCTTTCTTACCCCGTTCTCCTGCCTTCTCCCCATAACAATAGACAATAGGTGCAGGAGGAGGCCATTCAGCCCTTCCAGCCAGCACCGCCATTCAATGCGATCATGGCTGATCACTCTCAATCAGTACCCCGTTCCTGCCTTCTCCCCATACCCCCTGACTCCGCTATCCTTAAGAGCTCTATCCAGCTCTCTCTTGAAAGCATCCAACGAACTGACCTCCACTGCCTTCTGAGGCAGAGAATTCCACACCCTCACCACTCTCTGACTGAAAAAGTTCTTCCTCATCTCCGTTCTAAATGGCCTACCTCTGACACTTGTACTAATCAAGAATCTATCTATCTCTGCTTTATCTCATTATCTCATGACCCATCACCTCTTTCCCTCACCTCTTTCTGACAGTTACCTCTCTTCTAATCCTTTAGTCTGCAGAACAATCCTGACCTAAAATATTGATTTTCATTTCCCTCCACGGATGTTGCCTGACCTGCTGAGTTGCTCCAATAGTTTGTATTTTTGCACTTGAAATACTTGCCTAAATCTGCCGTAATTGAAGTTCTTGCACTTTTCTCCAATTTCCCAACCAGCACTAATTCTATTTTAAAATTTGCCACCGTTCTTGGGTGAGTAACGATTCAGAGTTCAGGAGGGAGATCAATAACCCAGTTGAGTGGTGCCAGAACAACAATCTTGCTCTCAACATTAGCAAGGCCAAGGAGCTAATTGTTGACTTCAGGAAGAGAAAGCTGGGGGTCCATAAACCTGACTTCTTCAGAGGAGGCAACCGCTTCAAGTTCTTGAGCATCGAGATCTCTGATGATCTGTCCTGGTTCAAGAACATTGATGTAATCCCAAAAATAACTCATCAATGCTCTACATCTGAGGAAGTTTTAGAAAATTTGGAATGTCATTGAATATTTTATTGAAGTTCGACAGATTTACGGTGGAGAACATACAGACTGGTTGTATTATGGCCTGGTACAATAATTTGAATGTCCAAGAATGAAGGAGGCTGCTGAAAGTGGTGGCCATTGTCTGGTCCAACACCATTATTGACCTCCATACCACTGAAACAATCTGCAGGGAGCACTGTCTCTAAAAAGCAACTAATGTCATCAAAGGCATATATTTTCCTGGCTACAGTGTCATCTAGCTGCAGTCAATAGGAACATGGTGCAGGAATCTGAAAAACACTATCTCAAGGCTCAAGAACAGTTTCTTCCCATCAACCATCAGGCTTTTGAACCGTACTGCAAAACCTACACAACAACCCTATTGGCACCAATCTATGAAGGACTTTGTTTAAGGTTTTACTATGTACTTTGACTTGCACTATTATAGTCTGGTGACTTAATATACTTGATGCTGTATTCTTTATTGCTTACTGTTTACTTATTTACTTATTTTATTTTTCTGTTCCCAGTGCATTAAATACTAAATCACTCTCTAAATGTCAGTAATGCTGTGCTTCAGTTTAACAGTGACACTGACCCAGAAGATTACTGTACTTTGGGCTTCTTCCTGTCCTTCAAAATGGCGTTGCCTTCAGAATTCTGAATGAACAAATATCCTAGTAGCAAAGTGACTATGTCCTGGTACTTAAGAACCAGAAAACTCTCTGCATTGACTGTACACATCCTTTAAGTTCAAAAACACCAGGTTTAAATTCAGTAGTTGAAGACATTGTCTGCAGATGTTTTCCCCTGAAGTCGAGAATCCTGCTAAACTTGCCATACGGTAGAGCAATTGCAGGAAAAATCTTTGTTAGTAATCTGTGATTTGGGAATTCCTGTATTCCATCTCGATTCCCTTTTCAAAAAAAATAGTAATCACTTACACTGATTGAAATGCCATTTTAATTACTTTATCTTTTCTGTTCATGAGGTACATTTAAGACTTATAATTTAGATTTTCCACTTTAAAACAATAATATAATTCTGGACAGAAACTAACACAGGTCTAGCAAATATTTTAAACAGAAATGTGCACCTCCTTACTTTCCTGCACCATTTTCCCAAATGTATGCTGTTTAAACTGCACTCAATTTAAACAGCAATCTGCATGAATACTCTAAATATCAACATGACAAACATCAGCGACACTCAAATCTCTCAGGTACTGATTCAGCTTCTGCTGACATTAATTTCTCCCTCATCTCAGAATCCACTTTCTCTCAGCCTCTCTTTTTTCCCTAAATCCAGTCATTGTCAGTTTCTCCTTTGTTCAGGGGTCTGCAATTAAGAAAGCCCCCAAAGTTGGCATTTTATTAACTTCCCTCTGGTTAAGATGACTGGAGGTGAGATTCGAGTCACTTGGAATCGGAAGGAATTTCAATTCTATAGTAGTATTCCTTCCTGTCAATATTGGTTTAAACCAGGCAAAACTCAGAAATTTATCTTGTTAATGAAACTCTGGAATCTGTTTCTTTCAAATACAGTAAAATACTCAGATAGTTACTTATAAGTGAGAGTGAAAGGGTACTTAATTCAAGGTAGTCTATCTCCACAATTGATTAAATGATTGATTATTATCTGAATGGTGTCAAGTTAGGAGGAGGGGGAGTTCAACGAGATCTGGGTGTCCTAGTGCATCAGTCAATGAAAGGAAGCATGCAGGTACAGCAGGCAGTGAAGAAAGCCAATGGAATGTTGGCCTTCATAACAAGAGGAGTTGAGTATAGGAGCAAAGAGGTCCTTCTACAGTTGTACCGGGCCCTGGTGAGACCGCACCTGGAGTGCTGTGTGCAGTTTTGGTCTCCAAATTTGAGGAAGGATATTCTTGCTATGGAGGGCGTGCAGCGTAGGTTCACTAGGTTAATTCCCGGAATGGCGGGACTGTCGTATGTTGAAAGGCTGGAGCGATTGGGCTTGTATACACTGGAATTTAGAAGGATGAGGGGGGATCTTATTGAAACATATAAGATAATTAGGGGATTGGACACATTAGAGGCAGGAAACATGTTCCCAATGTTGGGGGAGTCCAGAACAAGGGGCCACAGTTTAGGAATAAGGGGTAGGCCATTTAGAACGGAGATGAGGAAGAACTTTTTCAGTCAGAGAGTGGTGAAGGTGTGGAATTCTCTGCCTCAGAAGGCAGTGGAGGCCAGTTCGTTGGATGCTTTCAAGAGAGAGCTGGATAGAGCTCTTAAGGATAGCGGAGTGAGGGGGTATGGGGAGAAGGCAGGAACGGGGTACTGATTGAGAGTGATCAGCCATGATCGCATTGAATGGCGGTGCTGGCTTGAAGGGCTGAATGGCCTACTCCTGCACCTATTGTCTATTGTCTATTGTAAACTGGTAAATATGATTAATATCTCCATAGTTGGGTTTACATTCATCACTGATCAGATTACATGGGTTTCGTCAAGATCTTATTCTTATTTATTTTTAAATAGTTAAATGTATTTTATTGTGATCTCACAATTTAATCTCTGTGTATTGAGGAATTCCATGCACATTCACTTCAACTATTTGATAACATTATTCACTTTTTAGTTTTGTCTGAGGAAGATAGAAATTGTAATTTCTCAACACTAAAGCCCTGAAAGGATATATTTTTATTTATAACATATATAACATATAACAACTACAGCATGGAAACAGGCCTGTCCGGCCCTACCAGTCCACGCCGACCATTCTCCCTGACCTAGTCTCATATACCTGCACTCAGACCATAACCCTCCAATCCCCTCCTATCCATATACCTATCCAATTTACTCTTAAATAATAAAATCGAGCCAGCCTCCACCACTTCCACCGGAAGCCCATTCCATACAGCCACAACCCTCTGAGTAAAGAAGTCCCCCCTCATGTTACCCCTAAACCTTTGTCCCTCAATTCTGAAGCTATGTCCCCTTGTTGGAATCTTCCCCACTCTCAAAGGGAAAAGCCTACCCACGTCAACTCTGTCCGTCCCTCTCAAAATTTTAAAAACCTCTATCAAGTCCCCCCTCAACCTTCTACGCTCCAAAGAATAAAGACCCAACCTATTCAACCTCTCTCTGTAGCCTAAGTGCTGAAACCCAGGCAACATTCTAGTAAATCTCCTCTGTACCCTCTCCATTTTGTCGACATCCTTCCTATAATTTGGCGACCAGAACTGCACACCATACTCCAGATTCGGCCTCACCAATGCCCTGTACAATTTCAACATTACATCCCAACTTCTATACTCGATGCTCTGATTTATAAAGGCAAGCATACCAAACGCCTTCTTCACCACCCTATCCACATGAGATTCCACCTTCAGGGAACAATGCACAGTTATTCCCAGATCACTCTGTTCCACTGCATTCCTCAATTCCCTACCATTTACCCTGTACGTCCTATTTTGATTTGTCCTACCAAAATGCAGCACCTCACACTTATCAGCATTAAACTCCATCTGCCATCTCGGTTCTTTCTGATTTGAGGATTAAGCTATCCAATTTGCATTACATACATCATGATTTTCTCACAATTGACAGGGAGACTAAAAAAAAGGGACCAGAGCTCAATGATGAGCAGATTGTGTAATACCAACAACATTAATGGTGTAATTATTCTTCGCACAGAGGAAATGTGTGAAAGGAAAGCTAAAATAATTTCCTGTTTTAATACACCATAGGAACACACTACATTCTACATTCATTTGGTTTGGGGTTAGTGTGTGGGAAGCAACTGCAGATGCAGGTTTAAACCAAAGATAGACACACAAAATGCTGGAGTAACTCAGCGGGACAGGCTGCATCTCTGGAGAGAAGGAATGGGTGACGTTTCCTTCTCTCCAGAGATGCCACCTGTCCCGCCGAGTTACTCCAGCATTTTGTGTCCATGATAGGGGATTCATTCCAGAGACAAAGTACATGTCCGCAATGAGGTAGAGGTCAATCAGGCAGCACCCGAGCTTATGGAAGGGCTGCTCCATGCGCAAGATACTCAAGTACTTGGAAGTGCAGAATTCACATTAAAAAATGAACGACCGATTGAAAAGTATTAAAGGTCAATAGTCAATAGACAATAGGTGCAAGAGGAGGCCATTCGGCCCTTCGAGCCAGCACCGCCATTCAATGTGATCATGGCTGATCATTCTCAATCAGTACCCCGTTCCTGGCTTCTCCCCATACCCCCTGACTCCGCTATCCTTAAGAGCTCTATCTAGCTCTCTCTTGAATGCATTCAGAGAATTGGCCTCCACTGCCTTCTGAGGCAGAGACTTTCACAGATTCACAAATCTCTGACTGAAAAAGTTTTTCCTCATCTCAGTTCTAAATGGCCTACCCCTTATTCTTATACTGTGGCCACTTGTTCTGGACTCCCCCAACATTGGGAACATGTTTCCTGCCTCTAACGTGTCCAACCCCTTAATAATCTTATATGTTTCGATAAGATCTCCTCTCATCCTTCTAAATTCCAGTGTATACAAGCCCAGTCGCTCCAGTCTTTCAACATATGACAGTCCCGCCATTCCGGGAATTAACCTAGTAAACCTACGCTGCACGCTCTCAATAGCAAGAATATCCTTCCTCAAATTTGGAGACCAAAACTGCACACAGTACTCCAGGTGTGGTCTCACTAGGGCCCTGTACAACTGCAGAAGGACCTCTTTGCTCCTATACTCAACTCCTCTTGTTATGAAGGCCAACATTCCATTGGCTTTCTTCACTGCCTGCTGTACCTGCATGCTTCCTTTCAGTGACTGATGCACTAGGACACCCAGAACTCGTTGTACGTCCCCTCTTCCTAACTTGACACCATTCAGATAATACTCTGCCTTCCTATTCTTACCACCAAAGTGGATAACCTCACACTTATCCACATTAAACTGCATCTGCCATGCATCCGCCCACTCACACAACCTGTCCAAGTCACCCAGCAACCTCATAGCATCTTCCTCACAGTTCACACTATCACCCAGCTTTGTATCATCTGCAAATTTGCTAACGGTACTTTTAATCCCTTCATCCAAGTCATTAATGTATATTGTAAATAGCTGCGGTCCCAGCACCGAGCCTTGCGGTACCCCACTAGGTTACTGCCTGCCATTCTGAAAGGGACCCATTTATCCCCACTCTTTGCTTTCTGTCTGTCAACCAATTTTCTATCCATGTCAGTACCCTACCCCCAGTACCATGTGCTCTAATTTTGCCCACTAATCTCCTATGTGGGACCTTGTCAAAGGCTTTCTGAAAGTCAAGGTACACCACATCCACCGGTTCTCCCCTGTCTAATTACTATGAGGAGAAAGGAAAAAATGAGTGGGAAATCCAAGTACGCTGTGTGCATTTCCTCCGGGACATGAAGCCAGAGTCGATGAGATATTAAATAAAATGAACAGGTCGAAATCTACACAGCATAACGGATGGTATTTCAGTACAATGGATTGGTCTCTGTCGTAAGTTGTGAAATATTGTAAACTTACCACTAAATCACCTGCAGCATTGCCCAAGGGTTGTTCAAGACCCACAGTTAGGTCTTCCTCAAAATGAAGTAGCTATTTCTCCTATATATCATATGGGTAACTTTGTGAAGCAAACGCATGTATATATTTTTTGTAAATGCACTTAAATTCAAGACCAGACAAATTAGAAAAGGAATAGCTTTAACCAGAATCTTTCAACTATACTTGGAAATGGAAGTAGTGCTGGAGAACCAAATGGTTATTAATCGAATAGAAAGGGAGAATGAGATAACCCAAACAAATGTACATGTTACCATTTTGGCAGTGAATATCTTTCTTCTATGAAGGGTTGGCCAGTCAGTGTAAACTTTTAAAAGTAAAGCCGTTCATACCAACTTTAATAAAGTTGATGAACAGAGTATATTGATAATAAAATAAGTCAATGTTAAAAATAACATTTTCAAATGCTTTTCGGATAGCTGAAAAAACAAAGGCATTAATGTGCAGAAGGAAGGAAGAATAGCAAGTTGTTAAAAGATAATAATAATAATAATAATAATACATTACATTTGTATAGCGCTTTTCTAGACACTCAAAGACGCTTTACATGGTAAATAAGACATACAAATAAATAAATAAACGAACAGAAAAGGAAGAATGAGGTGAGGTGAGGTGACGGTCAGTGGTTGAAGGCAGCACTGAACAGGTGAGACTTCAGTGATGTTTTGAATGTGGTGAGTGAGGAGGAGTCTCTGACGGTTTGAGGTAGTGAGTTCCAGAGTGTGGGAGCAGCGATGGAGAAAGCCCTGTCCCCCCAGGATCTGAGTTTGGTCCGGATGGGGGGGGGGACAGGAGGTTAGCAGCAGCAGAGCGGAGGGTGCGGGTGGGAGTGTGTCTGTGGAGGAGGTCAGTCAGGTAGGATGGGGCCAGGTTATGGAGGGCTTTGTAGGTCATGAGGAGGATTTTGTACTGGATTCTCTGAGGGATGGGGAGCCAGTGGAGCTTGTAAAAGACGGGGGTGATATGGTCACGGGTCGAGGAGTGGGTGAGTAGACGGGCAGCGGAGTTCTGGATGTATTGGAGTTTATTGATGATTTTTGAGGGTGAACCAAAGAGGAGGCTGTTACAGTAGTCCAGACGGGAGGTGATGAAGGCGCAGATGAGGGTTTCTGCAGCTGTGGAGGAAAGAGATGGACGGAGACGGGCGATGTTTTTGAGGTGGAAGAAGGCTGTCTTGGTGATGTGTTTAGTGTGTTTGTCGAAGGAGAGGGTTTGATCAAAGATGATGCCAAGATTCCGGATGTGAGGGGAGGTGGATACTGAGAAACCGTTGATGTTGAGGGTGAAGTTAGGGGTGGATTTGGTGAGCGTTTTTGGTCCAAGATAGGATAAATTGTAATGGCAATCGATATTCCTTGCACTAGAGATATCTCCCCCAACATTGTCTTACTATAACATATAACATATATAACATATAACATATAACAACTACAGCATGGAAACAGGCCTGTCCGGCCCTACCAGTCCACGCCGACCATTCTCCCTGACCTAGTCTCATCTACCTGCACTCAGACCATAACCCTCTAATCCCTTCTTATCCATATACCTATCCAATTTACTCTTAAATAATAAAATCGAGCCAGCCTCCACCACTTCCACCGGAAGCCCATTCCATACAGCCACAACCCTCTGAGTAAAGAAGTTCCCCCTCATGTTACCCCTAAACCTTTGTCCCTCAATTCTGAAGCTATGTCCCCTTGTTGGAATCTTCCCCACTCTCAAAGGGAAAAGCCTACCCACGTCAACTCTGTCCGTCCCTCTCAAAATTTTAAAAACCTCTATCAAGTCCCCCCTCAACCTTCTACGCTCCAAAGAATAAAGACCCAACCTGTTCAATCTCTCTCTGTAGCCTAAGTGCTGAAACCCAGGCAACATTCTAGTAAATCTCCTCTGTACCCTCTCCATTTTGTCGACATCCTTCCTATAATTTGGCGACCAGAACTGCACACCATACTCCAGATTCGGCCTCACCAATGCCCTGTACAATTTTAACATTACATCCCAACTTCTATACTCGATGCTCGATGCTATGTACACAATCTGGACTTTAGTATAACTTTACAATATCAAAGACGTCAGAAAATTAAAAACTGGGGATTATAGCTACTGGTGAAAAAGGTTTTATTCCCATTTTCAACCTGATGCTCTTGTTCCTCTGAGTGATAGAAGTTGGGAATGCTATTTTAAAGAGTTGTAACATGGCATATGCTAAATATAAAGAGGTTCTGCAGTTGTATAGGGCCCTGGTAAGACCACATCTGGAGTATTGTGTACAGTTTTGGTCTCCTAATTTGAGGAAGGACATCCTTGTAATTGAGGCAGTGCAGCGTAGGTTCACGAGATTGATCCCTGGGATAGCAGGACTGTCATATGAGGAAAGATTGAAAAGACTAGGCTTGTATTCACTGGAGTTTAGAAGGATGAGAGGGGAGACATATAAAATTATAAAAGGACTGGACAAGCTAGATGCAGAAAAAATGTTCCCAATGTTGGGGGAGTCCAGAACCAGGGGCCACCGTCTTAGAATAAAGGGGAGGCCATTTAAAACTGAGGTGAGAAGGAACTTTTTCACCCAGAGTTGTGAATTTGTGGAATTCTCTGTCACAGAGGGCAGTGGAGGCCAAATCACTGGATGAATTTAAGAGAGAGTTAGATAGAGCTCTGGGGGCTAGTTGGGAGAGGGGGAGAGGTTGGGCACGGGTTACTGATTGTGCCATGATCACAATGAATGGCGGTGCTGGCTCAAAGGGCCGAGTGGCCTCCTCCTGCATCTATTTTCTAAGTTTCTATGTTTCTATACCATTTTAGCTTGATGGTATTTGCTAAAAACATTCTGCGATGGTGGTGTGTAAGAAGATGAACAATAGACAGTAGACAATAGACAATAGGTGCAGGAGTAGGCCATTCAGCCCTTCGAGCCAGCACCGCCATTCAATGCGATCATGGCTGATCACTCTCAATCAGTACCCCATTCCTGCCTTCTCCCCATACCCCCTCACTCCACTATCCTTAAGAGCTCTATCCAGCTCTCTCTTGAAAGCATCCAACGAACTGGCCTCCACTGCCTTCTGAGGCAGAGAATTCCACACCTTCACCACTCTCTGACTGAAAAAGTTCTTCCTCATCTCCGTTCTAAATGGCCTACCCCTTATTCTTAAACTGTGGCCCCTTGTTCTGGACTCCCCCAACATTGGGAACATGTTTCCTGCCTCTAATGTGTCCAATCCCCTAATTATCTTATATGTTTCAATAAGATCCCCTCTCATCCTTCTAAATTCCAGTGTATACAAGCCTAATCGCTCCAGCCTTTCAACATACGACAGTCCCGCCATTCCGGGAATTAACCTAGTGAACCTACGCTGCACGCCTCCATAGCAAGAATATCCTTCCTCAAATTTGGAGACCAAAACTGCACACAGTACCCCAGGTGCGGTCTCACCAGGGCCCGGTACAACTGTAGATGGACCTCTTTGCTCCTATACTCAACTCCTCTTGTTATGAAGGCCAACATTCCATTGGCTTTCTTCACTGCCTGCTGTACCTGCATGCTTCCTTTCAGTGACTGATGCACTAGGACACCCAGATCTCGTTGAACTGAACAATCGATCAAATGGATTCCATCAGCCTGGAAAGGGATGAGCTAAGCAAGTGTTGTGTAGCTGAACCCTTTTAGAGATGTGGAAAATATTCTGTGAAATACCCAAAGTGAAAGTTATGGGAGTTGTTATCGTGATCCATTCATCGCACTGACTCAGATTCTGACCACCTCTTACAGCTACTGTTGTCTGTGGCAGGTCAACTTAAGTCTCTGATCAATGGCAACCTCCAAATATTGAAAACAGCATTCAGTTATGTAAAACCAAAGGAGAAGGTGCTATATTCCTCTCTTGATGAAAGTGTTGTCTTGTGCAATGAAAATTGCTTATCCTCTGCAGGTGCTATTTTTCTTTCACCAGTTTGAAATCAATTGTTTTACAAACCTCCAAAGTACTGCATAAGCTACCAATTCCAAAGCAATATGATCATAGCTCATAAATGTTTCTGAATGGGATGTCCATTTATTAACCCGGGCAACACGTGTCCAACTGCATGCAACGTGCTTTTCATCCTGAATATCTGCTTTTCTAAGGATTGTAACCAATGAAACAAACAATTGTGTCAATGTCAATAGACAATAGACAATAGACAATAGGTGCAGGAGTAGGCCATTCGGCCCTTCGAGCCAGCACCGCCATTCAATGTGATCATGGCTGATCATTCTCAATCAGTACCCTGTTCCTGCCTTCTCCCCATACCCCCTGACTCCGCTATCCTTAAGAGCTCTATCTCCATGTCCATTCAACCCAGTCAGAGGCTGGTGCACGTGAATTATGTAGACTTCAGCAAAGATTGCGCACATTTTAGTTCTTGATGAGTGCACAAAATGCACACTATTTAAGTGCTTGAGAGTTGATAATTAGATTTATAGCAGGATTTATGTTTAATACCATTTTCTTCCATTTCCATAGGAGAGCGAAGAATGTCCTGAACGTTGTTTTATAGCATCATATTATTTTACAGCACAGGAGCTATCCAATTAATTCTACTCCCTGCTGTCCTGTAAATCTTTCTTTTCAAGTATATACCTAGTTCTCTTTTGAAAATTACCATTGAATCTGACTGCGTATTCCTGATTATATCAATTCACTCCATAAAAAATTATCCGCAGTTTGCTCCCCACCAATCCAGTTTTTCTCCCAATCAAATTAAATTTACGTCCTCTGGTTACCTATTCACCTGCTAGCAATTTCTATTTTTTATATCTCTGTAACATTTTCTCTTAACTTTCCTTGCCCTGAGAAGTATCTCAGTTTCCTTGATACTGGTACATTTCTAATAAACATCCTTTGCACTCTTTGCCCTCTGATCTTACTCTGTTCTAACAAAGAGGTCTACTAATAATAATAATATTCATTTATTGTCATTGCAACGAGTACAACGAAATTAAAAAAATAGCCAATCCTGACGGTGCGTACAAACATATATGCAATAAATGCAAAAACAAATAAATACATAAATACAATTAAATACAATTATATTAAGTACAAGATTTTTTAACGGTGTTGCCTAGTGCAAAGGTAGTGTTCAGTTCTCGTATGGCCCTGGGGTAAAAACTGTTCTTAAGTCTGTTTGTTCGGGATTTGATCGACCTGAAACGTCGACCAGAGGGCAGATGAACAAACAGACGGTGGCCGGGGTGGGATGGATCTTTTATTATTTTGCCTGCTCTACTGAGGCAGCGTAGGCTGAACAGGTGCTCCAGGGAGGGCAGTGAGCAGCCGATGATCTTCTGGGCCGTCGTGATGACCCTCTGAAGGGCCTTCCTGTCCTTTTCTGAGCAGCTGGCATACCATGTGGTTATACAGTATGCCAGCACACTCTCGATGGAGCAGCGATAGAAGGACAACATGAGCTTCTCCTGCAGGTTGGTTTTCCTGAGGATCCTCAGGAAGTGGAGTCTCTGCTGTGCCTTCTTTACTGTGGTGATGGTGTTGTTAGATATATGAAAATTTATTGTCAAAATAAATTTCTCCTATGGTCACTAACACAATCTTCCACTCAGGATTTTTCAACTTACATTGCACTGGAAAATTGGCTAAGATTGAGGATCTAATGACTGCATGTCAATGACTGTATGTCAACCCCTTTTGAAACCTCTGATCATTGAAATACATTGCATATGCATTAATATAAATTAACTAAATTCACTCAGAATTTTCTTTTATATTTGTTGTTATAAAATGCTGTTCAGGACCTTGCTAATTGAGTTTACACTCATCTGGATAAAGAAGATTGGCCTCCTGTAGCTAGCTAAGTTAACATCAAACGAGGAAGGTAAGACTTTGATAATCTGACATCTTTGAAGCTTTGATGATGCTAGATTTACTGGATTATTGTATGTTACTTCTATTAGTAAGCAAACATACTTTTATTCCACTTTTTTACGTTATACAGTAGGTTAACACATTTTGAACCTAGCGATTTAAAATGAGTGGGTAAAAATACAGGAACCTTGGACCCTGGCTCTGGAAGCAAGCCTATCCATATTCCTGTTTAGATTTAGCTTTATTATTGTCACGTGTACCGAGGTACAATGAAAAACTTTGATTTGTATACTATCCAAACAGATCAGAAAAACCGTACATAAATACAATCTAGACAAACTCAATAATAGATAGTCAAGTCAAGTCAATTTTATTTGTATAGCACATTTAAAAACAACCCACGTTGATCAAAGTGCTGTACATCTGATTAGGTACTAAGGAAAAAAATGAAACATACAGTAGCACGCAAACAGTTCACAACGCCTCCTCAATGAGCCTCAAACGCTAGGGAGTAGAAATAGGTTTTGAGCCTGGACTTAAAGGAGTCGATGGAGGGGGCAGTTCTGATGGGGAGAGGGATGCTGTTCCACAGTCTAGGAGCTGCAACCGCAAAAGCGTGGTCACCCCTGAGCTTAAGCCTAGACCGCGGGATAGTGAGTAGCCCCAAGTCGGCCGACCTGAGGGACCTGGAGTTAGAGAGGGGGGTTAGAAGATTTTTGATGTAGGGGGGGAATGTCCATTTAGGGCTTTATACGTGAATAGGAGGAGCTTGAAGTTGATTCTGTACCGTACAGGGAGCCAGTGGAGAGAGGCCAGAATCGGGGTGATGTGGTCCCTTTTACGGGTAACCGTCAGGAGTCTCGCTGCGGCGTTTTGGACCAGTTGCAGGCGGGACAGGGAAGATTGGCTGATCCCAGTGTATAGGGAGTTGCAGTAGTCTAGGCGGGAGGAAATGAAAGGGGATAGTACAAAGTGCTGATTGCTGATCCCTGATATTCAGGAACCAGACCCCCAGCTCTAGTCACACGCCACACATGAACTTTGGACCCTAGCTCACGTTCTGGATTAGTGGGCGAGCCATATGTGTAACCATCAGTATTTTTGAACAATTGATGCCAGACTATCAGAGTTTTACGGTAATGATAGCAGCCAGTGTGTTCAGACAAAAGAAACATAGAAAATAGGTATAGCAGTAGGCCATCGGCCCTTCGAGCCAGCACAGCCATTCAATATGTAGTATAAGAAAATAACTGCAGATGCTGGTACAAATCGAAGGTGTTTATTCACAAAATGCTGGAGTAACTCAGCAGGGCAGGCAGCATCTCAGGAGAGAAGGAATGGGTGACGTTTCGGGTCGAGACCCTTCTTCAGACGGATCTGTCTGAAGAAGGGTCTCGACCCGAAACGTCACCCATTCCAGCATTTTATGAATAACCGCCATTCAATATGATCATTTCTCCCCATATCCCTTGATTCCATTAGCCCTAAGAGCTATATCTAACTCTCTCTTGAATGCATCCAGTGAATTGGCCTCCACTGCCTTCTGTGGTAGAGAATTCCACAGATTCACAACTCTCTGGCTGAAAAGGAGATGCTACCTGTCCCGCTGAGTTACTCTGGTATTTTATGTCTATCTTCAGTTTAAACCAGCATCTGCAGTTCCTTCCTGCATAATATATTTATCCCCAAAGGGATATAGCAAGGATAGGTAATCACAATGTTTCTACATTCATTTTGCAGAAATACAGCTAACAAAATATCACTTTACATATTTGTCTGAACAATCCAAGGCAGACCACATGGTGGTGCTAATATTTGCAGGAGAGTCAACAATCTTTTGAGTCAAAAATGCTTTTGGCACTTTGGCCTTCATCAGTCAGAGTATTGAGTATAGAAGTTGGGAGATCATATTGCAGTTTTACAAGACGTTGGTAAGACCGCATTTAGAGTATTGTGTTAAGTTCTGGGCACCATATTATAGGAAAGATATTGTCAAGCTTGAAAAGGTTCAGAAAAGATTTACGAGGATGTTGCCAGAACAAGAGGATGTGAGTTTTCGGGAGAGGTTGAGTAGGGGGGGTCTCTGTTCCATGGAGCGCAGGAAGATGAGTGGTGATGTTATAGAGGTGTACAAAATCATGAGAGGAATAGATTGGGTAGATGCATAGGGTCTCTTGTCCAGAGTAGGGGAATGGAGGATCAGAGGACATAGGTTCAAGGTGAAGGGGAAAAGATTTAATAGGGATCCGAGGGGTAACTTTTTCACACAAAGGGTGGTGGGTGCATGGAACAAGCTGCCAGAGGAGGTAGTTGAGGCTGGGACTATCCCATCGCTTAAGAAACAGTTAGACAGGTTCATGGATAGGACAGATTTGGAGGGATATGGACCAAGCGCAGGCAAGTGGGACGAGTGTAGTTTGGACATTGTTGGCTGGTTTGGGCAAGTTGGGCCGAAGGGCCTGTTTCCACACTGTATCACTCTATGACTCTATGACTAAATCCATTTTGCAAGTTTGAGTAATATAGGGAAAAGTCATTTGTAATAATAAATATATTTATTTTTGGAGATCTATCCTGCTTTCTCATATGAACGACGTTACTTTCCTTCTCTAAAAACACATCCAAATGTTCATCGGATTGCCGGATCAATGGACATTTTCCATACTTTTGTTGACCTCTCTCTCTGGGAAAAATGGATATTTTCCAATTCATTACAAACCCTAATAAAGTAAAGTAAACCCTAATAAGATCTAATAAAGTACTGAAGCTCTTGATTGTCCTTCTTTTCCAATGTGAAAAGTTTGTTAACAACACGATTTAAACAAAACTTCTGTTGCGTTATCTTGAAGAACATTACTTCAGTCGTAATCCCTCGTAGTTTAGGACTGTAAGATATGGGTGTTGTTTTGAACCCATGATGTTGATGCAGAGTCTCAACTGCTGCTAGTTCATTAATGTATAAAGTGTGAGAATGCGCCGATCAGATTTGCTGCTTTATTCATTTGAGGGAGTGGCTATTGCTAGCAAAAACTACATTTACTATCATTGAGAATTTACCAATGAATTACTGTGGTCCGTGGGATGAACATTGTAGTCAAGGAGTATCAGGGTTTTGTTCACATGACATCATGGAACAGCAGCGGCAGCTGACTTCAGCGAATCGCAGGTGACTTCAGCGGAACTGGGAGGAAGATAGTGGCATGTTTTGGTCTCCTAATTTGAGGAAGGACATCCTTGTAATTGAGGCAGTGCAGCGTAGGTTCACGAGATTGACCCCTGGGATGGCAAGACTGTCATATGAGGAAAGATTGGAAAGACTGGGCATGTATTCACTGGAGTTTAGAAGAGGGGATCTTATAGAGACGTATAAAAATTATAAAAGGACTGGACAAGCTAGATGCAGGAAAATTGTTCCCAATGTTGGGGGAGTCCAGAACCAGGGGCCACAGACTTAGAATAAAGGGGAGGCCATTTAAAACTGAGGTGAGAAGCAACTTTTTCACCCAGAGAGTTGTGAATTTGTAGAATTCTCTGTCACAGAGGGCAGTGGAAGCCAAATCATTGGATGGATTTAAGAGAGAGTTAGATAGAGCTCTAGGGGCTAGTGGAATCAAGAGATATGGGGAGAAGGCAGGCACAGGGTATTGATTGGGGATGATCAGCCATGATCACAATGAATGGCGGTGCTGGCTCGAAGGGCCGAATAGCCTCCTCCTGCACCTATTTCCTATGTCTTTATGTCTAGAGACATAGACTGGATAGACTAGGCTTGTACTCGCTGGAATTTAGAAGACTGAGGGGGGATCTTATAGAAACATATAAAATTCTTAAGGGGTTGGAGAGGCTAGATGCGGGAAGATTGTTCCCGATGTTGGGGGAGTCCAGAACCAGGGGTCACAGCTTAAGGATAAGGGGGAAGTCTTTTAGGACTGAGATGAGAAAACATTTCTTCACACAGAGAGTGGTGAGTCTGTGGAATTCTCTGCCACAGAATGTAGTTGAGGCCAGTTCATTGGCTATATTTAAGATGGAGTTAGATGTGGCCCTTGTGGCTAAAGGGATCAGGGGGTATGGAGAGAAGGCAGGTACAGGTTACTGAGCTGGATGATCAGCCATGATCATATTGAATGGCGGTGCAGGCTCGAAGGGCCGAATGGCCTACTCCTGCACCTATTTTCTATGTTTCTATGTTTCTATGTCTAAGATGTTCCCGTGCATTTCCCATTATGATCCTTCTACATTTTGGAGGTTGACGGTCACCATTTTCCCAATAGTATTATTTTAGGCATGGCAGATTATTTTTTATATTAATTTTTCTGACCCTCTTGTGCTGAATACAGTGACACAAAGTAAATGGAACAACTACGTTCTGCATTATTCCACCTAATTGTGGTATCACTTTCCAATGTTTTCAAGAGAGAGTTTTAGATTTAGCTCTTGGGGCAAAAGGTATCAAGGAATTTGGGGAAAAAGCAGGAATGGGGTACTGATTTTGGATGATTAGCCAAGATCACATTGAATGGTGGTGCTGGCTCGAAGGGCCGAATGGCCTACTCCTGCACCTATTTTTCTATGTTTCTATGTTTCTAATAATACCACATTTCCAACCCAATGGAAAACTGCCAGAGTATTTTCTTTTCTGGAAACTGCATATTCAAATGATTTTCATTTCATTTCAGTCAAATGTCTTACACCGGAATCTAGATGATGGCCAGTTGTCCTTGTGCTGTAATTTAGTGATCTGTGATATCGTAAAGGCGCAGTATTCGTGCACAAAAAGTAATCAAAAATATGAATTGAATATTTAGCCAGTGGCTAAAATGTAAAGGAGATGCAGGTTTGCCATTGTTTTATAAAGCCCTGTTTAGAAACATCTTATGTACTCTGCACCTTAGAAAGGATAGTGTGGCCTTTGAAGGGCAAAATAAATAGAAGCTGGAATACATTTTTGAGCCTTCTGAGTCTGCTTAATCATGGTGCATCATAGCTGAACCTTTACATCAATTCTATTTTTTTACTCCCGAAATCCCTTAATTCATCACCGCATAAAAATTTCTCAGTCTCAACTGTGATTCTTACATTTTTTGTATTACATTTTGTATTAGGCTTCCAATGATTCATTAACCTCTGGAAAATAAATTTGTCCTCAACCTAATCTGACATGGCAAATGTTGTTCAGAGACTATTACTCTTCAGCCCAGAGAAAGAGTCTTTCAATAAGTATTCTGTCAGTGCCTCTGAAGTTATTTATTTTAAAGCAACCATTTCTTATTCTTCCAAACTCGAAGTAACATAGGGTCAGCTAGCTTATCATTGTTGCCATCTCCATGCCCTCACAACCGATAATTATACTCTTCCTCATATAAAGTACGTGAAACTGCATGCTTTACGCTGATGTGGTTTCACTAAGCCCAAAATAATTGTGGTATGTCCTCTTTAACCTGTACATGAGTCCCTTCACGATGTAGGCTAACATACCTTCACCTTCCTAATTACTTGCTTTACCTGCTCACTAAATTTCTTACACAAAGAGGGACCGTTGGGGACTGTAATGAATACTTTGTAATACAGGGCACTACAATCAATTTGAAAAACAATATTTACGAAATGAACCTAAAAGATATTGTGATTTTTATTCTTCCTATAATGAAATATTTCGCCATGTTACACTCCGTCTTCCACGGTAATTTCAGCTATCCATGTTCCTTTGTGGACTCTTTCTGACCTTATCAGGACTTGCTTTCCCACCTCGCTTTGTATCATGAGCAACTAACAATGAACTAACTGTTGGACCCAAGTAAGTGAGAATGCTGAAGTCCAACAGTACACAATCCCAGCACAGGAAAAAAAGCAGCCCAATGCTGTTTTCCTCAATGTTTTCTATTGGCTCAATGCCTCAAGATGGCCGCTAATATCAAAGACCCACAATACCCTGGGCACATCCAGGCCCACAGTGGGTGCTGGAGGTCGGAAGAGGACCCGCTGCCGAGAGCAAATGGGGACCTGGCATGGGGCCGTCACCGAGGGACCTGATGTGGGGGGGAGGCGCCGACAGAACAAAGAGGGACCTGGCGTGGGAGTGGGGGTGCCTCTGAGAACAAAGAGGGACCGTTGGGGACTATAATGAATACTTTGTAACTTTGTTGGCACCCTACAGGTGGAGACTCTGCATACCTTGGCAAAATAAAGAATTTCACTGTGACACGTCATCTGTGATAAAGTATCAATCAATCAATCACAAACACAATTGTCCCAGCAGACCCATTGTCTCTGCCTGCTCATGCCCCACCGAACTTATCTCTACCTACCTCGACTCCATCCTGTCCCCCCTGGTCAAATCCCTCCCCACCTACGTCCAAGACACCTCACACGCTCTCCATCTCCTGGATAACTTCCGGTTCCCAGGCCCCCACTCCCTCATTTTCCATAGTGAGGCCCGACCTCTCTGTCATGGGCCTCCTCCAGTCCGGAAATTGGAGGAGCAGCACCTCATATTTCGCCTGGGCAGTTTGCGGCCCGGTGGTATGAACGTTGACTTCTCCAACTTCAGATAGCTCCTCTGTCCCTCCCTTCCCCTCCTCCTTCCCAGATCTCCCTCTATCTTCCTGTCTCCACCTATATCCTTCCTTTGTCCCACCCCCGACATCAGTCTGAAGAAGGGTCTCGACCCGAAACGTCACCCATTCCTTCTCTCCCGAGATGCTGCCTGACCTGCTGAGTTACTCCAGCATTTTGTGAATAAATCGATTTGTACCAGCATCTGCAGTTATTTTCTTATAACACTCTCACCTTGTTGCTTCCATTGGAAATAAGGTACAAAGAGGCTGAGATCTGTTAACTCCAGCTTCAAGAACAGATTCTTTCCATCAACCATTTGACTCTTGATTCACATTGCACAACCTGACCTCTGCATCAAACTACTATTGACTTTGTATGAGGTTGTACTATGTAACTTGGCTTACACTATTGTGGTGTGATTATCTTACACAACTGATAATTTATTGTATTATTGTTTATTGAATGTTCCTATGTTGTACTGTAGTGTTAATGTGCCTGTAAAACAGCGGCATGTAAGAATTTCATTGTTCCGGTCCCAGCGCGCACGACAACTAAACACTCTTGACTCTCGAGATTCTTGAATCATGTTGCCGGTTACATCCTCAAACAAAGTTCATAGATTTATCAAACATAATTTCCCTTTCTTAAAACCATAGTAACTCTACCTCGTCACTCAAGTGCGTCGTTAGTACATTCTTAGTAACGAACGTTAGTATTTCCCCCCATTGTTGACTTCAATCTGTTTCACCAGAATATTATTTGTGGTGTCTGGATTAGATTATTGAAAGGAAATACATAAACTATCTTTGTATTACATGAAATATAGATGCAGGAATGAATTGATTATCGAGTGTCAGTGGTGATGGGGAGAAGGCAGGAAAATGGGGTTAGGAGAGAGAGATAGATCAGCCATGATTGAATGGCAGCATAGACTTGATGGGCCGAATGGCCTAATTCTGCTCCAATCATGATTTACTTATATACCTTAAAATATGAAAGGAGTGTGCCTCTGATCGGCAAGTCATAGACGTAGTGTCAGACAGCATGGAAATAGTCTTTTTAGCCCACCAAGTCCATGTTAACCATCAGGCACCCATTTTACAGCAATCCTTTTCAAACATATTTTCTTCTTCCCACATTCCCATCAACTCCTCAGATTCTGTACACAAGAAGCAATTTACAGTGGCCAATTAAACTACCAACCCACACATTTGTGGGATGCAAGTTGAGGGGCATGACCTTTATATCAGAACCTGGGCTTTCAGGAGATAACCAAGAAATATTTCTTCATGTGAGTGATGGTAGACATTTGGAATTTATTTCCCCTGTGGAATACTAGCACAATTATTCATATTAAATCTTAAATCAATACATTTTACTAGCCAACGATATCATAAGTGATAAGGTCATAAGTGATAGGAGCAAAATTAAGCCATTAGGCCCATCAAGTCCACTCCACCATTCAATCATGTCTGATCTATCTCTCCCTCCTAACCCCATTCTCCTGCCATCTCCCCATAACCCCTGACACCCGTACTAATCAAGAACCTATCTATCTCTGCCTTAAAAATATGCAACGTCGGCCTCCACAGCCTTCTGTGGCAAATAATTCCACAGATTCACCAACCTCTGACTAAAGAAATTCCTCCTCATCTCCTTCCTAAAGGAACGTCCTTTAATTCTGAGGCTATGACCTCTAGTCCTACACTCTCCAACTAGTGGAATAATATCAATAACATGTAGGCAATATCAGGTAGATGCAATTATAATACACACAGCCGTGATCTCAGTGAACATACTAAAGATGTTGCAAGTCCTAGCTGTATTCCTAATTTAAATACAGGGCTAAATTTAGAAGCTGATGTAGCCACATATAAACCTGTCAGTTTTAACTCCTTCTATTCACATAGGCACAGATTGAACTCTCTTTAAGATTGTCGATTGACTTTGAATAATTACTCCATTGGTGAATATTGTTTTGAATTGCATAAGCAGTTCTGTCAAAATTCCACTTACAACCACAATTTTACATTTTTGTTGCTTCTATCAGCAACAGTAGTCTTAATCTATTTTTTTAACTGCGACAGACAATATAACCATCATTTGAAGTTATTTATAATCAATATGGAAATATACAAGATGGCTTTGGTTCGTGGGAGAATGGATGGCACAAAGACAAAGATTATTTTTAAAGCTTGTTTAATTGAACATTAGTGCACTATCAAAACGATGCAAAGTGCTAGAGTTACTCAGAGGGTCAAGCAGCATCCCTGAGGACATGGATAGGTGAAGTCTTGTGTCGGGACCCTTCCTTCAGACTGATTGTAATGGGGGGCGGGGTGAAGAAAGCTGGGAGGGGCAAGACAAAGCAAGGCGGGTAATAGGTGTTTTTGAAGGTGAAGGGGGATTTTGATAGGCGGATGGTTGGACAAAGGCCAGAGATGAAAAACAGAAGAGTGCAGCGTATGTTCACCAGGTCAGTTCCTGGAATGGCGGGACTGACAATATGATGAAAGAATGGGTCGACTGGGCTTGTAGTCACTGGAATTTAGAAGGATGAGAGGGGATCTTATAGAAACAAATAACATTCTTAAAGGATTGGAATGGCTAGATGCAGGAAAAATGGTCCCGATGTTGGGGGAGTCCAGTAGCAGGGATCACAGTTTAAGAATAAGGGATAGGCCATTTAGGACTGAGATGAGGAAAAACCAGAGATTGTGAATCTGTGGAATTCTCTGCCACAGAAGGCAGTTGAGGCCAATTCACTAGATGTTTTCAAGAGAGAGTTAGATTTAGCTCTTAGGGCTAATGGAATCAAAAGATATGGGGGAAAAAGCAGAGGGGGGTACTAATTTTGGATGATCATGGGGCGGCACGGTAGCGCAGCGGTAGAGTTGCTGCTTTACAGCGAATGCAGCGCCGGAGACTCAGGTTCGATCCTGACTAGGGGTGCTGCACTGTAAGGAGTTTGTACGTTCTCCCCGTGACCTGCGTGGGTTTTCTCCGGGATCTTCGGTTTCCTCCCACACTCCAAAGACGTACAGGTATGTAGGTTAATTGGTTGGGTAAATGTAAAAATTGTCCCTAGTGGGTGTAGGATAGTGTTAATGTACGGGGATCGCTGGGCGGCACGGACTTGGTGGGCCGAGGGGGCCTGTTTCCGGCTGTATATATATGATATGATGATATGATCATATTGAATGCTGGGTCGAAGGGCCAAATGGCCTACTCCTGCACCTATTTTCTATGTTTCTGTTTCTATTTGAGACAAAGGGATTGAAGAGTTGTGAATTGTGAAGTGAGAAGAAGGAAGATAGGTGGAGGGAAAAGGGAGAAATAGGTGCAATTCCAGGAACGGGGGAGAAAAGGAGGGAGAGGAGGCTCATTAGAGGTTTCCTACCATTGAAGAATTCAGCATTCATACCATTTGGTTGTAAGCTGCCCAAGTGGAATACAAGGTGCTGTTCCTCCAGTGTTTGTGTGGCTTCACTCTGGCACTCTGGCATGCAAAATATTCTTCAGTGCACCTACACCACACTACCCTGCAGGTTTACGGGCTACCTGAAGCTATCTCATAAACCCCTTGATCTCTTTGCCATTTTATTCTTGAACGCTCAACATGAACTAGCCCCAGACTCAAGAAGGTGTGACAGGTTTCTCCCCCATGTCCTTGCAGCCCTGCCCCTAAAAAGTCATTTTCCAATGATTGCCCAAAAAAAGTAATTTACTGTGCAAACAATGTCCTCTTAGGAATGCTTTAAAATCAGTGAAAGGAGGAGTCAGTCGTTGACCAAACCTCACCAGAGTTTTACGTCCATTTCATCACCCATTTTTCTGAAGGCTTGGTGGGAGGTGACTATGAATAGAGAGGGAAGAAAGTTGACTATCTTCGGGTTGGAGGGAACAAACCGTAAGCAGGGGCCTCAGCGGTAATTGTGATCGGTTGCCTCGGGGTCCTGCTGAATGGTGATTGTGAGCCTTGGGCTGGCTGGAGCAGGTGGGTGAGGGGATGGGACCGTCTGGCGTGGAGGAGGAGCGGGTGGGTGAGGGGTTCGGACCGTCTGGTCAGAAGGAGGCGGGGATGGGTGAGGGGAAGGGACTGTCTGGTGTGGAGGAGGTGGGAATGGGTGAGGGGTTGGGACTGTCTGATATGAAGGAGGTGTGGATGGGTGAAGGATTGGGACTGTCTGGTGTGGAGGAGCGAATGGGTGAGGGGTTGGGACTGTTGTGGAGGAGGCGGGGATGGGTGAGGGGTTGGAGGGTTTGGACCGTCTGGTGTGGAGGAGGTGTGGATGGGTGAAGGGTTGGGATTGTCTGGCGTGGAGGAGGTGTGGATGGGTGAAGGGTTGGGACTGTCTGGTGTGAAGGAGGTGTGGATGGGTGAGGGGTTGGGACTGTCTGGTATGAAGGAGATGCGGATGGGTGAGGGGTTGGGACTCTGTCGTGGAGGAGGCGGGGATGGGTGAGGGGTTGGGGGGTTGGGACCGTCTGGCGTGGAGGAGGCGGGGATGAGGTGAGGAGGTTGAGGCCATCTGGTGTGGAGGAGGCGCGGATGGGTGAAGGGTTGGGACCCTGGTGTGGAGGAGGCGCGGATGGGTGAAGGGTTGGGGTGGTCTGCCGTTTCTGTTTCTGTTTCTGTTTTCGACCGCACAACCGCCACCAGCTGGGCTATCTCGTGCAGGTTTCACTCGCGTGGGTACTGGTTGCAAAAAGGTTATTTCGATTTTTATGTGGGCAAGTTTGGTGAGATGATCCATGTCCAAGTTGTCGAGCTGTGACTTGAAGAGTGACAAGGTTGGTGCACATCTGGTGGTGTCGGGTAGGATGTTCCACTCTGGGATAGTCCATGGATGTAGTGACTGTAGGTAGCTATTTTTGTGGAGGTATCGCGGACGGGTGAGGGATGGGGAGTGTCTGGACAGGAGGGAACGTGGGTTGGGACTGTCTGGTGTGGAGGAGGGGGGTGGATGAGGTTTTGGGTCTGCGGTGTGAAAAGGCGGGGCTGGATGAGGGGATGGGACAATCTGGTCAGGAGGAGGGGGGGTTGATGAAGGGATGGGACCGTCTGGTGTGGAAAAGGCTGGGGTGGATGAGGGGATGGGCGTGGGGTTGGGACTCTGTCGTGGAAGAGGGGTGGTGGATGAGGGGATGGGACCGTCTGGTCAGGAGGCTGCGCGGGTCGGGACTGTCTGATGTGGATGAGGCGAGGTTGGATGAGGGGTTGGGACAGTCTGGCGTGGAGGAGACACCGCGTTTGTGCAGGGAGACGAAGGAGGGAGAGAGATAGGGAGAGAGATAGGGAGAGAGATAGGGAGAGAGATAGGGGAGGGAGAGAGAGGGAGGGAGAGAGAGAGAGAGAGAGAGAGAGAGAGAGAGAGAGAGAGAGAGAGAAAGAGAGAGAGAAAGAGAGAGAGAAAGAAAAAGAGAGAGAGAAAGAGAGAGAGAGAAAGAAAAAGAGAGAGAGAGAGAGAGAGAGAGAGAGAGAGAGAGAAAGAAAAAGAGAGAGAAAGAAAAAGAGAGAGAGAGAGAGAGAGAGAGAGAGAGAGAGAGAGAGAGAGAGAGAGAGAGAGAGAGAAAAAGAAAAAAAGAGAGAGAGAGAGAAAGAAAAAAAAGAGAGAGAGAGAGAAAGAAAAAGAGAGAGAGAGAGAGAGAGACTCCCAACAGTATTCGCGCTCCCATCCCGGAGTTAGCGCGAGAGACGGCGGAGGCGAGAGAGAGGGAAGGAGGGAAGGAGGGAGGGTGGGGAGGGAGGGAGGGGACTAGGAGCAGCTGCCGACTGCTGTTTCTGCATCCAGCACGGTGTCACTGAGCTCGCTGTTCCTGCACTGTCTTGTCGGATGCTGATGTTGTCCTGCTCTGCCCTCCTCCTCCTCCTCCTCTTCCTCCTCGCAGTTTCGTTTCTCCATGACAGGATGATGAAGCCAGTGCACCTTCTCTAGGACATTTTTTTTTGGTTGTTGTTCTTTCTTGATTTTTTTTTGTTAAAAAAGAAGAAAAAATCTCAAAGAGCGAGAGTGAAGAGACACGGAACCACAGCACAGCGTTGCCTCCATCCACCCATCCACCCACCCACCCACCCAGTCCATCCACCCGTCCGTCTACCGTTACCTGCCCTCGGTAAGTCCAAAGGAAAATGACGCTCCTCTCATGCGAGACGATTAGTTTAAAGGTGGTTCACAATTGAGTTGAAGAAGCCCCGCTCCGCTACCAAGAGACGGGCATTGTATAGATTGTGTACAGCAGGGTTCAGATAGTGAAATGGTGGCGTCCTCTTACAATTGTAGGGGAGAGGGGAGTGGGTGAAAGAGACGGGGAGAGAGAGAGATAGATAGATAGAGAGATAAAGAGGGAGAGAGGGGGGAATGAAAGAGACGAGGAGAGAGAGGGAGGGGGAGATAGAGAGAGGGAGAGAGTGAGGGGGAGAGAGGGATGAAAGAGACGGGGAGAGAGAGGGAGGGAGAGATAGATAGATAGAGAGAGGGAGAGATAGATAGATAGATAGATAGATAGATAGATAGATAGATAGATAGATAGATAGATAGATAGATAGATAGATAGATAGATAGATAGATAGATAGATAGATAGAGAGTGAGGGGGAGAGGGAGGGAGAGATAGATAGATAGAGGGAGAGAGAGAGGAAGGGGAGAGGGAGGGAGAGATAGATAGAGAGAGGGAGAGAGAGAGGAAGGGGAGAGGGAGGGAGAGATAGATAGAGAGAGGGAGAGAGAGAGGAAGGGGAGAGGGAGGGAGAGATAGATAGAGAGAGAGTGAGGGGGAGAGGGAGAGATAGATAGATAGATAGATAGATAGATAGATAGATAGATAGATAGATAGATAGATAGATAGATAGATAGATAGATAGATAGATAGATAGATAGATAGATAGATAGATTGAGAGGGAGGGAGGGAGGGGGGAGGGATGAAAGAGACGGGGGGAGAGAGAGGGAGGGAGAGATAGATAGAGGGAGAGATAGATAGAGAGAGGGAGAGATAGATAGATAGATAGATGGAGAGAGGGAGAGAGTGAGGGGGAGAGGGGGAGAGATAGATAGATAGAGAGAGGGGGAGAGGGAGGGAGGGGGGGATTTGTTTCAAATTAAACACAAAAAAACGCGTGTCTGCAAGTGCAATGAATGTTTTGCACATCGGGACAAAAGCGGGCAGAGAGAATGGAGAACGGCAGAGGCTAAAGCCTTGGCGTTGACGCCGATGGAAATGTAATATTTTGATGTATATTTAATGGCTCGAGTCTGTCTCCCGTCTCCATTATTGCTGTGATCCAGACACCACCCACCGCTTCACGGTGCTGGACCCGAGTTTTTGTTTTATTATGCTGCCTTTGTAACATGTGAAAGGGAGGAGAGAGGGAGGAGGTGCATCGCACTTGTGTGTTTTAATCCTGCGGCTTCTTGATGTGGCTGACGTCTTGCATCAGTGTGTGTGTGTGTGTGTGTGTGTGTGTGTGAGAGGGGCGGGCCAAGACGGGGGTCTCAAACAGACTGACTGACTCCAAGGTGTGGGCTGGAGGCGCGACATTGTGCGTCTTACTCTGCCGTCTGAGAACGGCTGCTGGATTGTAAAGGGATGGGAGGATGGGAGGGAGGGAGGGAGGGAGGGGGGAGAGAGAGAGAGAGGGAGAGAGGGAGGGAGGGAGAGAGGGAGGGAGGGAGAGGGGGAGGGAGGGAGGGAGAGAGGGGGAGGGAGGGAGGGAGGGAGGGAGAGGGGGAGGGAGGGAGGGAGGGAGGGAGTGAGAGGGGGAGGGAGGGAGGGAGGGAGGGAGAGGGGGAGGGAGGGAGTGAGAGGGGGAGGGAGGGAGGGAGAGGGGGAAAGAGGGAGGGAGAGAGGGAGGTGGGGGGGGGGGGGGGGGGAGGGAGAGAGGGAGAAAGGGATTTTAAAAAAAGTATCAGGTTGCATTTGTCCCGGTAAATTGTTTCTTTCATTCAATAACTGAATTGAATATTGAATGACATTCAATGACCAAAATAAATAAACCTTTAAAAAAAAAAATTGTTTTTAAAATAATAATCGTTGACTTAAGTTGGAGGATCTTTATTTGCACATCTGAATTTCCAGCCTTCAGACTGTGTATGGGGCTGTTGTGTCAATTGATCAGCATCGTTTGGTTTGCGACGTTATTGCCGCTATTCCGGCCTTAATAACAGTTACATAAACGAATGCTATTTCTCCGTTTGAAAGCATTGCTCTGCGTGGGAGACTTAAGTTTAACCTCTCCCTCCCTCCCTCCCTCCCTCCTTCCCTCCTTCCCTGGGAGCTGGTTATCGATCTTGTCTACCAATGCGCGGTTTCCAACAAATGTTAATAAAATGAAAAGTCAGGACTGGTTAACCCAGTCTGGGATCTGTAATGTAAGATTCATTTATGAGGTGGGGGGGGGGGGGGGGGAAGAAGAAAAAAAAACCCCGCTGCTTTGTTTCAACCAAAGCCAAACATCCCAGTCTTACGGAGCTGGATTAAGGCGTGAATCTGATAAGGGTAAGGCTTTGCCCACGTCTTTGAGTGTGGTTTCCCCCTCAAAAGCCACGGGGATGGAATATGCTGTGGGACTTCAGCGTCCAAGTGACTCGGTAGCGGGTCCCACACTTGACCACGGTCCCGCGGCTGCTGCTCGGGGATGAACTTGGGGGTCGTATTAACTACATAGGGGAGTGAAGAGGTGGGATCCGGAGGCGAATGAATGCGCCTCCAACGTGCCACTGCCGGCCGCTCAACGTGTACGACCACTGTTTCCAAACTACTTTCGTTCGCACATCTATCTATCTGCATCAGTCGGCTCAAATTGCCCCGCGACGGGGAAGGGTTGAATTTTTTAAACCTGTCATTTAATTCACCACAGAGTCAACCAGCTCCTCCGTTGACTTTTATGCAGCATATATAATAATAAAATATAGCAGGTTGAAATTAAATCACTTATCTGCTGCACTGGAAATCTATTACCTAACCAATTAAGGTTTCAAACAATGGAAATCAGATTAATGACTTCATTTTCTCTTTCCCCTCTTGGAGGGAATTGGGCTGATGATTGTGTGTCTGACGAGCCCAAACCACAGTTGTCAGCACGTTGTTAACCTGCTGGAGGCTTGAACGTCAGCTGATTTTTTTTAAAATCTTGCTGCCCATAAATGGTTTTGGTACAGTTGTATTATTGTGCCCCATCTAGGCATCCTAACGGGATTAATTAACGTGGGACAGATTGCTAGTTAAACACAGTTTTTACCTGTTGGATTTTATGTGTATAAAATCATGAGAGGAATAGATCGGGTAGATGCACAGAGTCTCTTGCCCAGAGCATGGAGATTGAGGAGCAGAGGACACAGGTTCAAGGTGAAGGGGAAAAGATTCAATAGGAATCTGAGGGGTAACTTTTTCACATAAAGGATGGCTATATTTAAGAGGGAGTTAGATGTGGCCCTTGTGGCTAAAGGGATCAGGGGGTATGGAGAGAAGGCAGGTACAGGTTACTGAGCTGGATGATCAGCCATGATCATATTGAATGGCGGTGCAGGCTCGAAGGGCCGAATGGCCTACTCCTGCACCTATTTTCTATGTTTCTATGGCAGGTGTATGGAACAAGCTGCCAGATGAGGTAGTTGAGGCTGGGACTATCCCAATGTTTAAGAAATGGTTAGACAGGTACATGGATAGGACAGGTTTGGAGGGATATGGACCAAGCGCAGGCAGGTGGGACTAGTTTAGCTGGGACATGTTGGCCGGTGTGGGCAAGTTAGTCTGAAGGGCCTGTTTCCACACTGTATGACTCTATGACTCCATGTGGTTCAGCTGTGACCATTTTGTGGAACCGGAGGACTGATGTCTTATCTATACCTTGTGAAAGCAAGCTTCAGGCTGCACGTAATCGGTGCTTTTAGACACAGAGCTTCGTTAAGGCCTTTGGGAGGGAGGATTACGTGTCTTCCTTTTCCAATTATTTCATCACATGGAGCTCTGGAGGAACAGCTAAGGATTAGGATCTGCTCAATTTATTAAATTGTCATTCGGAGAAATGAAATGCCTTCACTGTGATCAACTAGCAAACTGACTCCTTTTTAAAAAAAAAAAAGAGGGAAAGACCAAAAGGTCTTCAATCCGAAAAGTTAACTTGTTTCTTTCCACAGATGCTTGAGTTCCTCAAGTGTTTGTTTTTTGTTTGAAAAAGATTCAGCTGTTGGAAACAAAAATGCTTTAATATTATCGACCTTTAACTACACAAAAACAACTCGATGGCAACATTCTTTTACACAATAGATCACGGTACAGAATTGTCAGCTTATTTCAAATTTATTACCTCTGAATTATTATGATAAAAATACAAGATACAAATATTTGGTAACTGCGGCAGAATCCTTCAGCTGGTACAATGTGCCTTTTGGGATTATTGGAGACACTAAAGGCTGCAGATACTAGAATCTGGAGCAGCAGACAATCTGCAGGAGGAACTCAGTAGGTCAGACAACATCTGTGGAGGGAAATGCAAGGCGATTGGGATATGTCTAGTTAGATGTTAATAGGTTTTTTTTTACAAAACCCATAGCTTTTTGGTTTCCCTCATGATGTGTAAGAAGGGACTGTCGGTGCATTTTTATACCAAAGAAGTGGCACAAAATGCTGGAGTAACTCAGGTGGCATCTCTGGAGAAAACAAATGGGTGATGTTTTGGGTCGAGACCCTTCATCAGCTTCTCTCATGCTGTTGGTTTGTGTTTGTATGCCAGTGACAATGGCTGCTCCATCTTTGACTCGGAGAGCCTTTTTCTTAAAATCACTTGAGCCAGAAGTGTAGTTTTTCGACAGGAACAATGCCTCATTCATAGCTTTGTGTTAACACTGCTCTTTAAGCCCCAATATAGTTTCCTCTCATCTGTCTGCCCTGACATTGGTCTGGGTTAGGCAAATATAGATTATGCAAAAAGGCTCTGCTTTTAAGCAGAAATAGTTAAGATTGGCCCCATTATTTTATTCCTAGAATCATACTTAATTTCATATAGGAAACACTTAGATTTAACCTGCTTCAACCTGATCCAAAATCATCCGATTTTGGTTTATAGACAATAGACAATAGGTGCAGGAGGAGGCCATTCGGCCCTTCAAGCCAGCACCGCCATTCAATGTGATCATGGCTGATCATTCTCAATCAGTACCCTGTTCCTGCCTTCTCCCCATACCCCCTGACTCCGCTATCCTTAAGAGCTCTATCTAGCTCTCTCTTGAATGCATTCAGAGAATTGGCCTCCACTGCCTTCTGAGGCAGAAAATTCCACAGATTCACAACTCTCTGACTGAAAAAGTTTTTCCTCATCTCAGTTCTAAATGGCCTACCCCTTATTCTTAAACTGTGGCCCCTTGTTCTGGACTCCCCCAACATTGGGAACATGTTTCCTGCCTCTAACGTGTCCAACCCCTTAATAATCTTATATGTTTCGATAAGATCCCCTCTCATCCTCCTAAATTCCAGTGTATACAAGCCTAGTCGCTCCAGTTTGGTCAGAAAGTTTGGACAGGTGACCAAAAGTTTGGATGAGTAGACATAACTGTAGTAAATCTTAGAATGCTTTGGGGAGGAGTTCCATTCTACCATTGCGAGAGAGGAAAGTGGGATGTTTGTAAGGGATCAGGCGCACCCACTAAAAAACAAAATTTGAATTAACAAAAGACTGAATTGGAATAGAGCACAAATGTAAAGGTCACAAGAGAAGAGTTAAAGTATAATTTATCATGATTATGGAGGAGTATGTGGATGACATGAATGCAATAAAGGAAAAGGGATCAGTTACTGCAAGCTTGGGTGTTTTTGGGCATGTGCGATTGGGACCGGGTGTGAACGGTGAGTGAGACAGATGAACTGAGAAATTGGTAGTAACAAACCATACACAATTTATTTTGATGGGAGTTAAACGGAACAGAAGGGCAGTACTGTGAAGGTGAAAGTGAAGTAATTACTTACGCTAGATATGAGAAATTTAACTTAATGGAGAAAATAAAGTACCTGCTTAGGTTTCAGTGGTATGGTGTAACAAGTAGTGGTCTGAATGAGGGTCTTCATATCATAGCTAAAACTGAAAATGTAATTTCTGACTGTGAACTCGTCCAGGTCAGGTGCTTCTCTTGTCTTGGTTTTGTCATTTTTTTTAATGCATTGGGAATCCTGCGAATTGACAGTGCAGTCTTTTGGATGAGATGTTAAACCAAAGTTCTTTCTGCTTTATGGAAGTTACAGATACTATGATACTACTTTGAAAAGGAAAGTTACTAATGCATCTCACTCAAATTATTGAAAAGACAATCTGGCCATTTTCGCATTACCGCATTGGAAATCTGTGTGCGATTTGGTTGTTGGACTTGTGTTATAACAAGAATTTAATAGTATTTCATTGGCTGTATAGCAACACAAGAAATCTTTGAAATGGTAAGAAAAACGTAAATTTATTTTCCCTTCTCCTTGTGTGATGAGGATTTGGAGTGGGAAATTTTGTAATGAATCTATTTAGAATACTATTGATTTTTTTTTAAACACCTTGCTTCATTTGAATTTGTCTTCTGAGTATAGTGTGTGCCTTTCTGCTTAATCAGCTGATATGGATGTACATTTTGTGCAGTGCTGAGCCTGCATGGATTGGCAGAAAGATTTGATTGTACCACTGATAGCAAATTAGGATCAGTGAGCACCTGATTAGTGGCACCTGAGCGAAAGAAAAAAACTGGTTTATTGGAAAGTTTAGTGTTTAAACATAACAATCACCTCCGTTGCATTTGGGATGTATAATATCAGAGCCAGAAAAAGTAATGGGTCAGATGTGGCTTGAATCTTAGAAACTTAAAAAATAGGTGCAGGAGGAGGCCATTTGACCCTTGTGGCATGTGCCTTTGGGTAAATCTTCCTTTATCCTTTTTTTGAGAAATTAATAGCAAAACTATATCATACTGAAAGTGAGTCAGAAGCTGGAGATTTACAATTGATATTGCTGGATGGAATGCATGTTGGTAGCTGCAAACATCATTAAGCCCACCTTATTTCAAATTTTATGTTGGAAACATTCAGATTTAATCTGCACTTGACGTCTAAAACCATCCTATTTTGTTGCTCCGAAAGTTTGGATGGGTGACCAAAAGTTTGGAAGGGTAGATATAACTATAGTAAATCTTAGAATGGTTTAGGGAGGATTTGCATTCTGCCATTGATGCAAGAGAGGAAAGGGAGATGTTTGTGAGAGATCAGGTGCATCCACTAAAGTCAGAAAAATCTGCAACCCTAAACCCAAGAAAACTGGAGATGGCAGAATGTCGTAACTAAGCATTGTGAAAGAGTGAAATGTTCCTCATAATGCCTTTTCTTGCATATCGGAAACCTCCACACAGCGTGAAAAGTAAGTATTTGTCCAGTATATATTGTAAAACATACATTTCTTAATTTTTAACGGGTGCATCTTTCATATAACTAATGGGAGTTGTTAACATATTTTATAGAGGGAGAGAAATGCATTTGGAGTAACTCCGCGGGTCAGACAGCATCTCTGGAGAAAAAAGATGGGTGACATTTCGGGACGGGACTTTTATAGTTGAATGTCGTGTATGTTGCTACAGAGGCAAAACGTGTGGGAGAGAAGGGACGACGAGAGAGTTCAGAGGTATTGAAGAAGAGACTGTGTTTCAATGAGGCAAAACAAGTAGTTTTGGGTGGGGCGGAGGGAAAAGGGGGAAGAGAGTAAGAGAGTGCTTAACAATGGTACAGTATTAATAGCCAGCAGTGAAGTGGTACCTTCACTGCTGATAAGTAGAAATGCAAGTGAGAAACAATGAACTAGTCTTAAATTGCAGGCAGTACTAATCAGAGATAGGAGAGTATAAATGAATATGGTAGAAAGCGGAATAACTAATTCAAAGACATTTACCCTCTATATATTTAAATTAATGAACACCAATGCACATGCTTAAAATCAGTTTTTAAGACAGTTTGCTGATCAGTAATTATGATAAACACAAAAAGCTCAGTGGGTCAGGCACCATCTCTGGAGAAAAGGAATAGATGATGTTTCAGATTGAGAGTTGGGGAGAGGGAAACGAGAGATATAGAAGATACATAGAAAAACTGAATGAAAAATATACAACAAAAAAAAGACCTGTAACGTCACCTATTCCTTATCTCCAGAAATGCTGCCTGACTCACTGAGTTACTCCACCTCTTTGTGTCTATCTTCGGTATAAGCCAGCAACTGCAGTTTCTTCCCACACAGTAATTATGATAGTACTTTAAAAAAACTCTAAGTTCTGGTAGTTAAATGTGAGCTTGTTAGTGTTTTCTGTAATGTATAACATATGATCAGCCTGTGGCTGAGTTCTGTCTGGCCTGTCTCGGCAAACAGCGAGACGCTGCGCTGGCTGCTCCCATATCAACACTTATCTACAGTACCTTCAAGATGGCTGAGGCTCCTATCTGCTTGCCAATGGCTGGTGATGACCTAAGACTCTACTATAGCAGCCAAAATCCCGAAGCTGAGTTATAACCATCAAGACCCTGTGGAACTTTGACAGCTGGATCGGCCGTCCCCTCAGGTAGAATCTGCTGTCAGTACTTCGAATGTCCATGAATATCCAGGAAATTCATAAGCATTCAGAAATATAAAAAATGGTAAATTAATAATGTTATTTAATATTTTTATAAATAAAATTCCAGCCCTTGAATGCACTTAATTAATTATTTCACTCAATTAGTTGAATTTGTTTGAAAAATGTAAACGACCCGAAAGGTTGCCTAACTTGGAGCTTCAGTTAACAAAATTGTCCATGCAAGTTAACAAAATTGTCCATTCACATTAACAAAATTGTTATAACTGCACCAGCTCTGCCATGGAGCACATTTAGCATTTCATTTCCAGTGCACCTGCAGGAAGTTGGTATCACAAAATGCTGGAGTAACTCAGCGGGTCAGGTAGCATCTCAGGAGAGATATGATTCTCTCCTGAGATGCTGCCTGACCAACTGAGTTACTCCAGCATTTTGTGATACCTTCGATTTGTACCTGCATCTGCAGTTATTTTCCTACACAACTTGCAGGAAGTTGGTGCTCGGTCACTGGACTCCAGAGTCCAGGTAAATTTGAGACTTGTTCATTTATGTGAGTAGTCCTACACAGTGATTTGGGTTTAGACTTTAGATTTGGATTTAGATTTAGAGATAGTGTTATTTAATATTTTTATAAATAAAATTACAGCCCTTGAATGCACTTAATTAATTATTTCACTCAATTAGCTGAATTTGTTTGAAAAATGTAATGACCTGAAAGGTTGTCGATCTTCTGTCTCGACAAAGAAAAGTTTTCCACCATGGTTATAGTGAAACCAATGTACAAATAGCTTAGAATCATTTGTAATTCAAGTGATTTATTTGATTCTGTATTGTAAAGCCATAGTTCGGGCAAACTGTGCAGGAGAACTGAATCATTGACTGCAACTCTCTGGTTTTCTCTGAAGCTGTGTGTTGTCAGTTTTGCAAAATAGATGGTGAATGCCAACAACTGTAGGATGGCAAAGCTACAAATTCACAGGCGATGAAAGGGAAGTGATTGTGTGTTACAGATATGAAGGTGAAGAGACAAAATCAATAGTATTTTTGAGGGAGAAGTCTGAGATTAACTTAATTTTAACCAACTGTGTGCTGCAATGCACTGGTACGTGAGATTGTGAGATCTGTCTGTTCACCTGCTATTAAAGTAGCTGCCTTTCAGATATTTGCAGAAGCAATATGTGATAGTTGGCAAGACATAGCTCCAGAAAGATTTGAATGTGGATTTACGTTGATCGTGCCAGCAAGCATTCAAATAAATTTAGAAATTATTTTCACAATTACCTACATTACATATAAAATATGATGAGACTTGAGCAATATCTTAATCTTACCTAAATCTTACTGAATCTCCATGGCTGATGCTACAAATGAATTAGGAGCAAGAATGATCCATTCAACTCCTTGATCCTTCTCTACCATTTAATGTCAGTGATTGTATCTATCTCTGTCTGCCATGGTAACAGTTCACTCGTTCATCTAAATTCTGCCTTCGAAATATTCAAAGACCTGGCTTCCATAGCTATTTGAGGAAGAGTTCCAAAGATTTGTGACACTTAATAGAAAAATAAATCTTTGCCTTAAATGGGCAACCCATTATTTTGAAACAGTAAACAGAAGTCAAAACATTTGCCCTGTCATGTCTTCTGTTTTCTAAACTCCAGAGTGACATAAATCAAGCCTGTCCATTGGACATTTCACTGGACCACATGCTCAATCCACACATTGGGTTGGTAAAGCTGCTTTGAACTGCTTCTAAATGCATTTGCATCCATCCTTAAATAAGAAGACCAGTATTCCAGATGCAGTGTCCCTGATGGTCTATGCAACTAAAGTGTAATGTCTTTAATTTCCAGCGCTAAATATTGTTAGCTTTCCTAATTGCTTGCTGTACTTGCTTACCAGCCTTCAGGGAATCATTCCCAAGTGGGAAACCAACTCATCTATCTCGGGGCACTATAATTTCTTTCCATTCAAAGTCTTCATTTGCCCAGCCAAGATGGCCAATTTGACATTTTCTTACTTTTCTTTTTGCCAGATCTGTTTTAACATATTTAACTTTGTTCTATCACTTTGTGATCTCCTCATGCATTCTTCACAACTTATTTTCCTATCTATCTTTAGCAAACATACCTTTTGGTGTCTTTGTCCAAGTCAATTGTATAAATTGTACAAAGTTGAAGCACCAGAACCAAAACTATGATATACTTGAACATTACATCTCATTATATCTTGCCAGTCAGGGAAATATATTTTTTTGTGCTTCACCGTCTCCCACTAGACCGTCAATCTTCTATTCACACCAATTTGTTACCTCCTACGCTGTGAGCTTTTATTTTCTGCACTAATCTTTGATGCAGAAAGTGGGCCTCTGGAAATCTAAGTATAGTGCAGTTACCAGTTCTCTTTTATTCAGAGTATTTTACTGCTTCCAAAAAATGTGTCAAACATGATTTTGCTTTCACAAACCCATGTTGATTTAGTCTACCCTGGGTTTCCCTAAGTGTTTTGCAATAAAGGAAACATTTTAGAAACCTTTTAAACTAATCAGCCTGTGGCTTCAACCTTTCTCTCCCTTTGTTGAACAAAAGAGTTAGATTTGCTATTTTTTAATAGGGCGGGGTTTTTCACAGGCTATGTGTCCAGACGGAGGTGAATAATTGACAAAATGAATCTCATAGATCCAGAATAATTTATGACAATGTTATACTGCTTATGCTCCCTTTGAGAAAAATAGCTTTTTTTGTCAATGATTCCAATTCCAGCACCTCATCTGTAGCCCCATCAGGCTAGATCATATTCCAGATCCCCACAACTCTTGGGGTGAAAGAATGTTCTCAAGTATGCTGCAATCCTATCACTTTGAGTATAATTTTTTTAGAGATTGTTTCTGCTAAGAGCATCATATTCTTATCGAAGAGGGGTCTCGAACAGAAATGTCACCCATTCCTTCTATCCAGAGATACTGCCTGTCCCGCTGAGTTACTCCAGCATTTGGTGTCCATCTCTCTAATCTTCTGATAACTTTATACGCCTCAATTAAAATCCCACTTGTGTAAAAAAAAATTCGGCCTTGTCAAACATTCCTCATTACTAAACCCTCCAGCCATGGCAACATTCTTACATTTCTTTTGGATCCTTAAGTGCAATTGCATATCTTTTGTAATAAGATGATTGGAACTTGAATTGAAGAGTGTATTAGCTCTGGCGTGATCTCTCTGCTCAGAAATTGTGAAGAGTCCAATAAAGGATAGGATTTTGTGCATTCTTTTGGACCTTCATATACCTAGCTATCCACCTTCACAAAGTTGTGGACGCACACCAGGATTCCTCTGCTCCTCTGCACGGTAGCGCAGCGGTAGAGTTGCTGCTTTACAGCGAATGCAGCGCCGGAGACTCAGGTTCGATCCTGACTACGGGTGCTGCACTGTAAGGAGTTTGTACGTTCTCCCCGTGACCTGCGTGGGTTTTCTCCGAGATCTTCGGTTTCCTCCCACACTCCAAAGACGTACAGGTATGTAGGTTAATTGGCTGGGTAAATGTGAAAATTGTCCCTAGTGGGTGTAGGATAATGTTAGTGTACGGGGATCACTGGGCGGCACGGACTTGGAGGGCCGAAAAGGCCTGTTTCCGGCTGTATATATATGATATATATGATAAACCTAGTATTTCAATTTTTTATTCATCCCCTTTTCAGTTTTCCCTCCTCAAAATCACTATTTCACACTATTACAATGGAATTCCATTTGAAACTTTCCACAACTAAGTAAATGTTGATCTCTTCTTACAGTGTATAGCTTTTTCTCTGATACTGATATTCTTCATGCACTTTCTAGCCTTCTGCATTTATTTTTTGAACTTGTGGCACTGTTTTTTTACATTCCAGTATTCTATTGAATGTAATCCTTGGGTATCTGATCTAGGCCCGTTTGTTTCTTGCATCAGCCTGCTCTGAAAACTGCTCGCCACCTGAAGCAATTCTGGTTGGGAATTTCATTATTTCTCTGTGGGAATGCGTTGGGGTTGAGCCATCATTGCCTTAATGTTACCATCAGACAGAGGAGCAGAATCAGACCATCTGGCCCATTGAGCCTGCTCTGCCATTGGATCATGGCCAATCTATTATTTCTGCTGAACCTAATTTTCCTGCCTTATCCCCATAACCATTACACGCAGACTAATCAAGAACCTATTAATCTTCGTTTTAGAAAAGCCCAATGAGTTGGCTACAGCAGCTATCTGTGACAATAAATTTTAATCTATGTAGGACTGATTATTTGATAGGTATCAATGAGAAACCTCATCCTTTTAAACTCCAGCGAATACAGGTACAGAGCCTTCAAATGCTCCTCATAAATTAACCATTTGGAAAGTGTGCAAACAAAATTTGTGGAAGTTCTGGGTCTGGAGAGCTTGAGTTTAGTTTAGAGATGCAGCCCTTTGGCCCACCGAATCCGCACCGACCAGCGATCACCGCACATAAACACTACCCCTACACACACATGGGACAATTATTTTACACTTATACCAAGGCCATTAACCTAAAAACCTCTAAGTCTTTGGAGTGTGGGAGGAAACTAAAGACCTCTTAGAAAACCCACGCAGACACGGGGAGAATGTACAATCTCCGTACAGACAGCACCCGTACTCGGGATCGAACCCGGGTCTCTGGGGCTACAAGTGCTGTAAGGCACCAACCCTACTGCTGTGCCAATGTGCTGCCCTATAAGGAGTTATAAGGAGAGGCTGGATAGGTGGGTCATTTTTCCCTGGAGTGTAGAAAGCTGACAGATGACGTTACAGAGGCTTCAAAAAGTGTAGAGAAGCATAGACAAGGTGAATAGCCACAATTTGCATGGTAGGGAAATCTAAAACTTAAGGGCACAGATTTAAGATGAGGGGGAAATATTTTAAGTTAACAGTGGGGTTAATTTTGCACAGAAGTGGTGGTGTGTCGATGAAACAAATTGCCAGAGGAAGTGGTAAAAGTGGGTACAATTGTGACATTGAAAAGACACTTGGATAAGTGGCTAGGAAATGTTTGAGGGATATGAGCCAGGTGCAGGCAAGTTCATAAGTTCTAGGAGCAGAATTAGGCCGTTTGGCCCATCAAGTCTAGAATAGAATAGTTCCTTTATTGTCATTGTAACATGAGCCATGTACAACGAAATTGTAAAATGTCAGCCAGTCAGTGCACCATTCAAACATTTCTAAAAGCTAACGATACATACAAGGTAAAATACTCTGCCATTCAATCAGGGCTGATCTATCTTTCCCTCTTGACCCCCTTCTCCTGCCATTGCCAGGGCTTGTTTCCATGCCGTGTCGGTCTGATTCTATGACTATTGGCATAATATGGAACAACTGCTCTGTTGGATAGAATATGCAATGTTAATGCTGCTGTTGTTAATTTGTTCAGTTATGTTGTGTGTTTAAGAAACAAAACTTGTCTTACATTTGCTTTTGATGCCGAGTCAGTTGTTCTTTGCTCTGAAATTGGTGTCCTCTCCCAATGCCCATGATGTAGAAGCTAGGGACTGTAGATGCTGGCTTACAAAAAACAGCACAGTGCTAGAGTAACTCAGTGGGTCAGGCAGCATCCCTGGGGAACATGGATGGGTGATGTTTTGAGTCAGAACCCTTCATTCTGAAGAAGGGTTCTGACCCAAAACATTTCCAGAGATGCTGGCCTGACCCACTGAGTTACAGCAGCATTTTCTTTTTATAGTGCCTATGATTTTGATTTCCTGGATTTGGATAACTTTCTTAACCAGTGAAATGACAAACTCCACTTGTATACATGGCAGTTAACATTGTGAGTCTCACAATTAAAGATACAGATTATTTTTCACTGATGTTGGACATTCATATGACCAAAAACAAATGCCGACATTGGTACTATCTATGATCCCTTTCCTTTTCTATTTACATTTTGAATTTCCTGGTAAATTATTCCGTAGAAGATGTAAATGTCTGCCTATAATATACTGAGGTGAAAATGTTCTGTTTCCTTTGAGATGGCAATCAAATGTTTCTGAAAATCTAACCTGAAATTGTTTAATGACCTGGAAGACTCAGAATTTTCTTGGTATGAACATCATTGGAGGTGTAATCATTTTGCAATTAAAAATGGCCAACAATTGAATTGACAATCAAGATGTCCCAGCTTAATTGCTCATTGAACCTATTTGCAAATTTAATTACATGTTTGGCTTTTCAGTTTGCATAGGCACACTCAGATTGCACCTGTGGGAATAAAATAGCTGGTTTTATCCAGCTCTATTCAACCCAAATAGTTTAAGAATTGAAATTGAGCATCAAGCTTCCATGATTTTATTTCAGATTAATTTAACTAAAGTTGTTATCGTGCAGTTGAGAACATTTGAGATTTCAGGTCTGCCAGTGAATGTTATGAATGATTTCATAGTTCAGCAACCAATATGAAAATAGCATTGTAGATTGGAGTTCTAGGAACATTTAGTCGGGGGCAGTTGCTTGGATGGAATGCAAATTGAACTGCAGTGACAATTCCAAAGGCCATGTTCAAGAGTGTAAAAGCACAGACATAGTAATAATTTATTTGAAATCTTGCTGCAGTTAGTCTGTGTAAAATAGCTATTTTTAATGTAATGAAATACAATGTATTTAGGAAGTGATAGCCCTAAACCAATTCCAGCATCCAGCGCATGAAAATTGAGGGATATTGTCTTTTGGATCCCTTCCTGGGTAATGTTTTGGGATCATGGATGACTTGTTTCCACTTTGGTTTTGTGTGTTCTGAGGTAGATAGTTTGGGTACCATACTCCATGAACCTTGTGGATGGGGTGGTGTGTTTTTCACTTAAGCAAGAAATTGCTATTGAGGGCATGCAGCGTAGGTTTACTAGGTTAATTCCCGGAATGGCGGGACTGTCGTATGTTGAAAGACTGGAGCGACTAGGCTTGTATACGCTGGAATTTAGAAGGATGAGAGGGGATCTTATTGAAACATATAAGAGTATTAAGGGGTTGGGCACGTTAGAGGCAGGAAACATGTTCCCAATGTTGGGAGAGTCCAGAACCAGGGGCCACAGTTTAACAATAAGGTGTAGGCCATTTAGAACGGAGATGAGGAAAACCTTTTTCAGTCAGAGAGTTGTGAATCTGAGGAATTCTCTGCCTCAGAAGGCAGTGGAGGCCAATTCTCTGAATGCATTCAAGAGAGAGCTAGATAGAGCTCTTAAGGATAGCAGAGTCAGGGGGTATGGGGAGAAGGCAGGAATGGGGTACTGATTGAGAATGATCAGCCATGATCACATTGAATGGCGGTGCTGGCTCGAGGGGCTGAATGGCCTACTCCTGCACCTATTGTCTATTGTCCATTGTCATAGCCCATATCCCTCCACTTGTCCAATGATGGTTTGAGCACATCCTTGAATATTTTCATCTGATTGTGTGGGTAATCTTATTAAAAGAGATTGGAATAGAAATCTCTAATCAATGGTAGATTGCTGCATTTTCAGTTCCCCACAGAAAGGAATCATAGTCATAAGTGATAGTGTGGAAACAGGCCCTTCGGCCCAAATTGCCCACACCAGCCAACATGTCCCAGCCAACATGTCCCAGCTACACTAGTCCCATATCCCTCCAAACCTGTCCTTTCCATGTACCTGTCTAACTGGTTCTCAAAGGTTGGGACAGTCCCAGCCTCAACTACCTCCTCTGGCAGCTTATTCCATACATGAACCACCCTTTGTGTGAAAAAGTTACCCCTCAGATTCCTGTTAAAACTTTTCCTCTTCACCTTGAACCTATGTCCTCTGGTCTTCAATTCCCCTACTCTGGGCAAGAGACTGTGCATCTACCCAATCTATTCTTCTCGATTTTATACACCTCTATAAGATCACCCCTCGTTCTCGTGCGCTCCAAGGAACAACGACCCAGCCTACTCAACCTCTCCCAAAAGCTCACACCCTCTAGTCCTGGCAACATCCTTGTAAATCTTCTCTGGACCCTTTCAAGCTTGACAATATATTTCCTATGACATGGTGCCCAGAACTGAACATAATATTCCAAATGCGGTCTCACCAACATCTTAAACAACTGCAACATGACCTCCCAACTTCTATACTCATCGTTTAAACAAACTATTTATATTTCGCTGTTGTCAGTGGGTTATGTACATTTGTGAGGCTTTCTAACTTGGGTATGGCAGTTTGATTACAGGGACCATTTCATGTTAAGCCAAAGATGAAGTGACTTGCTTTGAGTATTCAAAACCTATTAATTCTGAAGATGTCATGTTTTATAACTTGAAAAGATGATTTGAGTTGAGATTTTTTCCAAATCAATGCATGCATGCACATGTAATTGTGGAAGCTACAGGGTGTTCTGTTAAGGTTTGGTTCAATTTTGCATGCTTCCCTGGTTTACATCTCAAGCTTCCCCATGCTAATGCCCCATGTCTTTTGTAATTAGCTACATTTTTGACTTTCCATTTAAAATCGCTCAAATTGAATGTCAATAAAAATGTATGATGCAAAATCCTTTAAATAAATTCAGTCCTAAATTAAACAAGAAACATTAAATTCAAAGAATATGATAAAACGAGCAAGGGATGCCATAGTAAGAGATCTTGGTTACAGCAGTCATAAGGTCATGTGATTGGAGCAGAAGTAGGCCATTCGGGTTTACTCCGCCAATCAATCATGTCTGATCTATCTCTCCCTCCTAACCCCATTCTCCTGCCTTCTTCTCATAACCCTTGACACCTATACTAATCAAGAATCTATCTATCTCTGCCGTAAAAATATCCATTGACAGCCTCCTTAGCCTTCTGTGGCAAAGAATTCCACAGATCACCATCATCTGACTAAAGGAATTCCTCCTCATCTCCTTCCTAAATGAACGTCCTTTAATTGTGAGGCTATGACCTCTAGTCCTAGACTCTCCCACTAATGGAAACATCCTCTTCACATCAACTCCATCCAAGCCATTCACTACTCATTACGTTTCAATGAGATTCCCCCTCATTCTTCTAAACTCCAGTGAGTACAGGCCTAGTGCTGTCAAACACTCCCGAGTAAAAAGTACTATATTTGATTATTTCCATTCATTAATCTGTAGACCAAGTAATTCTAGTATTTTTTTATTTCCACTGGTGCTCTTTTTTTTATCAGAGAATTAGCAGAAAATTGTTCTCATAGGTAGCACTGATATACTTGGCCCACCACGGACCTTTCACCATCCGGCGCGGCCTGAAATAGGCCGCGGGAATTTCTCCGTCCGGCAGGGGCTTCAATGTCGGGAGCCCCAACAGCCCCGACGTGGCAACTCCAACAGCCTGACCGCGGGAGAAGACGGCAGGGAAGAGAAAAAGACATTCTGGCCTTGCATCACAGTGAGGAGGGGACTGGAGGAGACTCACTGTGATGGATGTTTCTTTTGTTTGGTTGGTTTATGATTGTGTGTGTTATTGCATTTTTATTGATTATTCTTATTGGTCTTATTGTTGAACTGCGGGTAATTATTCATTTCACTGCACATTTATGTGTACGTGACAAATAAATGACTATTGACTATTGACTTGGAAGGATCTGATTAGAAATCATAAGAATGTTGACAAATACACTGTTGTGCTTTATGTCAAAGAGTCGTACATCATGGAAATGGTCCCTTTGGACCAAGTCATCCATGCTGACCAAGATCCACCGATTAAGCTAATCCCATTTGCCTGTATATGACCCATATCGCGCAACACCTTTCTTCTCCATGTACCTGTCCAAGTGCCTTTTAAATGCTTTGATAGGACCTGCCCTTTGCATTGGATGAATGCTGTGAAGTGGAAATAGTAAGAAGTCAGGGTGTGTAGGCAAAATATACTTCAGTTTTGCTACAGTACCTTAATGACTTTTGTTTACAGTCGTGCATTCTGCCCTTTATTGTAAGTTTCATTTGTGTGAAATTCAGTGACATCAGGAGACGATAAAAGAAACACACTTCCTGCTTGCAATTCTTTGATTATTGGCAAGATAGAAAAAAATCTTGCAATTACAGTGTATGTTTCATGATATTATACACCAAGTGCTTACACAAAAACAAATTTATTCTGTCGTGGTTATACTTGTAACATGGGAATTGATTTGAGCAAAAATCTCTCAAATAGAATTGCAACACCAATTTGTAGCATAAGATGGGAATTGAGAGCAAAAATCTCACCAAATAACAATTATGACTTTCTTCAAATTGGAAAGACAAATGAACTGCAGATGCTGGAATCTTGGGCAAAACAGTGCTGGAGGAACTCTGCATATCAGGCAGCAGCTGGGGTGGGATTGGACAGACAACATCTCGGTTTGAGAACTGTCTTTAAATTGATCTCAAGTGTTTGACTAAGGCCTAAATACTGCTCAGAACCTCCCTCCTCTTTATCAAAAAAGTATTTTATCTTATTTGAGAGGGAAAATAGATCCTTGGTTAATTCTTGAATTTAATAGTGCTCCTTCCCTTTATCATGCCCGATGGAGCAAAAGACTAAGGTATGAAAGCAGAGACAATATATAAGAAAATAACTGCTGATGCTGGTACAAATCGAAGGTATTTATTCACAAATTGGTGGAGTAACCCAACTTTAGATAGTTCCTCTGTCCCTCTCTTCCCCTCCCCCTTCCCAGATCTCCCTCTATCTTCCTGTCTCCACCTATATCCTTCCTTTGTCCCGCCCCCCTGACATCAGTCTGAAGAAGGGTCTCGACCCGAAACGTCGCCCATTCCTTCTCTCCCGAGATGCTGCCTGACCTGCTGAGTTACTCCAGCATTTTGTGAATAAAAGCAGAGACAATGGTCTACAGGTAGATGTATGCATTAGCAAAATTTACTCGATCTTGATTCGGTGAAGACACATTAGCTATTAGTGAATTTACATCAGTTCATCATTATTCTCAGTTGTCATATTAGGGGTTGCAAGTACCCATATTTTGATTTCGCTGCAGCTTCATTCAATGTTTCGATAACCTTGCAGCCTTTTGATAACCTTTGCAGAGAGTTGTGGTTGTAACCCAGTTCATCACATAGACCAGACTCCCCACCGTTGACTTCATCTACACATCATAATGTCTTGGAAAAGCAACCAACATAATCAAAGATTTGTGTTGCCACAGTCATTTATTTTCCTGCCTGACTGGAGTGGGGAGAAGATATAGAAGTTTGAAAGTGCACACCACCAGACTTAGGAACAGTATCTTCTCCTCTATTGTGAGGCTTCGGAATGGTCCTATCATGAGCTAGGCTACTGTCTGATTCACTTCTACCCAATTGCAGACATTAGATTCTGTTTCTGGAGCTGGTGTGCGAAAATGCTGAGAATTATATTCTGCATTCTACCTTCCCCTTGCTCTATCTATTGTGCTTGAGTTTGGCATAGAAACATAGAAAATAGGTGCAGGAGTAGGCCATTCGGCCCTTCGAGCCTCAACCGCCATTCAATATGATCATGGCTGATCATCCAACTCAGTATCCCGTACCTGCCTTCTCTCCATACCCCCTGATCCCTTTAGCTACAAGGGCCACATCTAACTCCCTCTTAAATATAGCCAATGAACTGGCCTCAACTACCTTCTGTGGCAGAGAATTCCACAGATTCACCACTCTCTGTGTGAAAAAAACCTTTCTCATCTCGGTCCTAAAAGACTTCCACCTTATCCTTAAACTGTGACCCCTTGTTCTGGACTTCCCCAACATCGGGAACAATCTTCCTGCATCTAGCCTGTCCAACCCCTTAAGAATTTTGTACGTTTCTATAAGATCCCCCCTCAATCTTCTAAATTCCAGCGAGTACTAGCCGAGTCTATCCAGTCTTTCTTCATATGAAAGTCCTGCCATCCCAGGAATCAATCTGGTGAACCTTCTCTGTACACCCTCTATGGCAAGAATGTTTTTCCTCAGATTAGGAGACCAAAACTGTACGCAATACTCCAGGTGTGGTCTCACCAATGCCCTGTACAACTGCAGCAGAACCTCCCTGCTCCTATACTCAAATCCCCTCGCTATGAATGCCAACATACCATTCGCTTTCTTCACTGCCTGCTGCACCTGCATGCCTACTTTCAATGACTGGTGTACCACGAAACCCAGGTCTCGTTGCATCTCCCCTTCTCCTAATCGACCACCATTCAGGTAATAGTCTGTTTTCCTGTTCTTGCCACCAAAGTGGATTACCTCACATTTATCCACATTATACTGCATCTGCCATGCATTTGCCCACTCACCTAACCTATCCAAGTCACGTTGCAGCCTCCTAGCATCCTCCTCACAGCTAACACTGCCCCCCAGCTTCATGTCATCCGCATGATTGTACACTGTACCTCAGTACACATGATAATAATAAACCTGTTTATTGGTGGCAAATGGTGGCACAAGTGGCAGAGCTGCTGCCTCACAGCGCAAGAGTCTAGAGCTCAATCTGGAGTTTGCACGTCCTGCCTATGACTACATGGTTGTCCTCCAGTTGCTCATGTCTCCTCCCACATCCCAAAGACTTGCGGGGTTGTAGGCTCCCTAAATTGCTCCTCGTGTGTAGGGAGTGGATGCAAAAGTGGGATAACGTGGAACACAAGAAACTAAACTGAACTGAAAACAAATGGGTGTGAATGGGTGATCAATGGTTGGCTTGAACCCGATGAGCTGAAATAACCTATTTCCATGCCGTATATCTAAACTCAATCTAAACCTTGGTGATGGGCTGCTGTGAGCTGGTCAGAGATGCCTGTGTGCAGCTGGTCTGTGTGCAGCAGTAAATACAGCAGTAAAATTCCTGAAACATGAAATGGATTGTATTTTGCTGGACTTATGATCGATCCAAAGCTTGGAGATCAGTGTGTAATGCACACTAAGTAACAACTTTAACATAGTAAAATATTCCAAGGTGCTTTGCAGGAGAATCATCAAAATTGTAGCAACGTCACTACGTTGGGTTGGGGAGAGGTGGGAGCAGTGGCGATGGACAGTAATTTGATTCTTCCTTCTGTATTTTTCCAGGTTTGAACACAAGGGAGTTTAAAATACAAAGATAGGGTATGTTTTGGTGATGAAAGAATGAAAGGTGTTGATATTCAAAAGGATATGGTGTCCTTGTACAAGCGTCACTGAAAGATAACCTGCAAATTTAGCAAGCAGTTAGGAGGGTGACTTGGATTTTATTGCAAGAAGGATTTTGGTCTAGTTGATATTGAGCCTTGGTCATAGAGTCATACAGCATGGAACTGACCCACACCCACCAACATGCCCCATCTACACTAGCCCACCTGCCAGCATTTGGCCCATATCCCTCTAAACCTGTCCTATCCATGTACCTGTATAATTGTATCTTCAAAGTCGCGACAGTCCCAGCTACAACTACCTCCCCTGGCTGCTCATTCCACACCCCCACCACTTTTTGTGTGAAAAGTTGCCCCTCAGATTCCTAATAAAAAATTTCGCCTTCACCTTAACCCTATATCCTCTGGCTCCCGATTCCCCTACGCTGGGCAAGAAACTTTGTGTGTCTACCCGACGTATTACCCTCATGATTTTATACACCTCTATAAGATCACCCCTCATCCTCCTGTTCTCCAGGTTTAACAGCACTGGAGTTTAGAAGGTTGAGGGGGGATCTCTTGGAAACTTACAGAATAATGAAAGGCGTCGAAATAGTGGATGTGGAAAGGATGTTTCCACTAGTTGGAGAGACTAGGACGGGTCATAGCCACAGGATTAAAGGGCGCTCTTTTAGAAAGGAGGTGAGGAGGAACTTCTTTAGTCAGAGGGTAGTTAACCTGTGGAACTCAATACCACAGAGGGCTGTAGAGGCCAAGTCAATTGATATTTTTAAGGCAGAGATAGACAAATTCTTGATTAGAATGGGTGTCAAGGGTTATGGGGAGAAGGCAGTAAAATGGGATTAGGAAGCAGAGATCAGCCATGATTGAATGGTGGAGTGGACTCGATTGGCCGAATGGCCTAATTCTACTCCTGTAACATGCAAACTTGTGAATAGAGTCTCAGTCTGCTCACCCACTCCTTACAGCTCAGACCCTTAGGTCCTGGCACCATCCTCGCGAATCTTCTCTGCACCTTTCCAACTTGACAACATCAAGATGAAGTGGCATCTGCATTAGTGTCACGTTTGATCTCTACTGTGATACCAAATAGTATGTTAACCTTTATTGCAAAAGGATCTGAGTAAAAATCATCTGATAGTGTCAATAGCCAAAAGACAATAGACAATAGGTGCAGGAGGAGGCCCTTCGAGCCAACACCGCCATTCAATGTGATCATGGCTGATCATTCTCAATCAGTACCCCGTTCCTGCCTTCTCCCCATACCCCCTGACTCCGCTATCCTTAAGAGCTCTATCTAGCTCTCTCTTGAATGCATTCAGAGAATTGGCCTCCACTGCCTTCTGAGGCAGAGAATTCCACAGATTCACAACTCTCTGACTGAAAACGTTTTTTCTCATCTCAGTTCTAAATGGCCTACCCCTTATTCTTAAACTGTGGCCCCTTGTTCTGGACTCCCCCAACATTGGGAACATGTTTCCTTCCTCTAACGTGTCCAACCCCTTAATAATCTTATATGTTTTGATAAGATCCCCTCTCATTCTTCTAAATTCCAGTGTATACAAGCCTAGTCGATCCAGTCTTTCAACATATGATAGTCCCCCCATACCGGGAATTAACCTAGTAAACCTACGCTGCACGCCCTCAATAGCAAGAATATCCTTACTCAAATTTGGAGTCCAAAACTGCACACTGGTGTGGTCTCACTAGGGCCCTGTACAACTGCAGAAGGACCTCTTTGCTCCTGTACTCAACTCCTCTTGTTATGAAGGCCAACATTCCATTGGCTTTCTTCACTGCCTGCTGTCATGTAACAGACACAAATTTATTTTATTTTCAACTCTGATATTGGCTTGGATTCTATTTTAGTGTCAACTTTAGTTTGGGCTGATTTGTACTTGGAGTTGCACAGCGAAAATTGCAAATGCTGACCTACGCCAAGTCACAAAATTACAAATGGAGCAGATTTTAGGCATTTCTCACAAGATGTATTGGCCCAAATTCTCAAAGCCCCCAGTATTTTTAAATCACTTGGCTTAAATTCCAAGATTTGCATAGAATTAAAGAAATAGTAACATTGGAATTCTCAATGCTTGTACTGTCCCAAGATCCATTTAACATGAAGTAAACATATTGCATTGGATCACATTACAGTTATGTCCTTTGACTCACCGTCAACTCCAGGTCAACTTATGATAAAGATGTTTATGTCTTCCTAATCGCTATGTCGCAACATGTTAAATTTCACTGTGTGTAAATTGATATCCAAGTTTGTTTTAAGCAACGCCACTTTCAATCTCTCACCATTTTAGGAACACATAGCAGTTAACACTTATCAGTGGGCGGCGCAATGGCAGAGTTGCTGCCACACTGCACCAGAGACCCGGGTTCGATCCTGACTACAGATGCTTGCCTGTGCGGAGTTTGTATGTTCTCCCTGCGATCTGAGTGGGGGTTTTTTCCCGGGATCTCCGGTTTCCTCACACACTCCAAAGACATGCAGGTTTGTAGGTTAATTGGCTTGGTCTAATTGTAAATTGTCCCTAATGTGTGTAAAATATTGTTAGTGTGCAAGGATCACTGGGTTGGCATGTAGTCAGTGGGCCGAAGGACCTGTTTCCGCACTGCATCTCCAAACTAAACTAAATTTCATCTTTTTCTTCCAAAATGGATAATTTCCCATGTATTATCTACCATTCTGTTAACCATTCAAACTCTCTTTGCATCCTCTTGCATCTTTTGTAAGTTTTTTTTACCATTAGTAACCTTGGAAATGTTAGATTTGATATGGATTGTGAATATTTGATGCCTGAACACTGTTCCCTGTGATGCCCATAGAAGAAAAAGGACTCATTTATTCTATTTTGTTAATCTTTTTTCTGAATTCATGTTTGTACATTTCAGCGTCTCCTTCCACCCCCCCCCTCCCCCCCTCCCCCCCCCTAACAACTACCCCCCATCCACTATCATTTCCCAAGCTGTGACCTGACAAGCAGCTTTTTACGAGAACTTATCAAAGGTGTTCTGAAGATCTAAAATGCACCACATCAATTGTTTCTGCCCTCGCACTCTGCTAAAACATCTTTGGAGAACTTCAGTAGATTAGTCGAAAGCGATTTTCTTTTTGTAAATCCATGCAATCTTTGAAACATGTTCTTATTTACTGAGCCACTTGATGTCACCTCTTTTTTTAATATAGATCTCTGATTCTCAAATACCGCTGAGAGACTTGCAGGTCACTTGTTCCTTGCTTCTCCTCATCTCCTTACTAAAAGAATGTCCTTTAATTCTAAGGCTATGACCTCTAGTCCTAGACTCTCCCACCAGTGGAAACATCCTCTCCACATCCACTCTATCTAAGCCTTTCACTGTTCTGTATATTTTAATGAGGTCCCCGTCATTCTTCTAAACGCCAGCGAGTACAGGCCCAGTGTCATCATAGGTTAACCTACTAATTCCTGGGTTCATTCTTGTAAACCTCCTCTGGACCCTCTCCTGAACCAGCACATCCTTTCTCAGATATGGTGCCCAAAATTGCACTCAATATTCCAAATGCGGCCTTAATAGTGCCTTATAGAGCCTCACCATTACATCCCTGTTTTTGTGTACAAGTTCTCTTGAAATAAATGCTAGCATTGAGTTTGCTTTCTTCACTACTGAGGTGAGTGAAACATAAATCTAGAGGGAGCAATGGTGGCTCGAAGGGAATGGAGAGACTAGGAGTGGGGAGGGGTTGGTGATGAGCAGGTGGAGGAGGAGATAGGAACAGGGTAGTAGGCTAGGAGGAGTGGAAAGAAAAGTGTCCTTTAAATCTAAGGCTGTGACCTCTAGTCTTAGACTCTCCCACGGGTGGAAACGTCCTCTCCTCATCCACTCTATCCAAATTGCTAATTGACCTAAAATAGTCTGTTTTCCAACTGCTTTCTCCAAATACTGATTCACTTTGATACATTTGTCAATTACAAATCCATATTGTATATGCACCAGAAACTTGCCATGTACATTAAACAAATCAAATTAGTACAAATCATTGTACAAATCATTAGTGCAAATCCATCATGATCACAATGTTACCCTTTTTAAATATAAAGTAATTTTGGTGCAGAAGACAATTTTCCTTGAGGCAAATCCAAAGAAAAATCACCTGGACCCATTACCATTACAGCTGATGACATTTAATATATGGCTGCAATGCCTTTCATTCCAGTAAGAATGGTTTTAGCTGCAGGTGGTGCTAAGTATAAAGCAGGGTCTAAGAACAGAGATGAATATAGAATTTGAACTGAAACTGCACACTTTCGAGCTATAATATTCTCCTTTTGGTTACAAACTACAGCTTTCAAGCATTTTTCAGATGTGTACCGCTGGGATGAATGAGTTGCTTTCTAAAATTATTCTGAATTATGGAGGGGGATGAAGTTGAAAATAACTGATTGCAGCCAAGCTGAATGGGCTATTGAATAGAAGTTTGTTCAGTTTTCCTT